>NC_092260.1:700899-765899 GCF_036320965.1 Panulirus ornatus
GGGCTAATGGGGAAGTGATAACAGGTAGTGGTGATGTGAGGAGATGGAGTGAGTATTTTGAAGGTTTGTTGAATGTGTTTGATGATAGATGGCAGATATAGGGTGTTTTGGTCGAGGTGGTGTGCAAAGTGAGAGGGTTAGGGAAAATGATTTGGTAAACAGAGAAGAGGTAGTAAAAGCTTTGCGGAAGATGAAAGCTGGCAAGGCAGCAGGTTTGGATGGTATTGCAGTGGAATCTATTAAAAATGAGAGTGACTGTATTGTTGACTGGTTGGTAAGGATATTTAATGTATGTATGAATCATGGTGAGGTGCATGAGGATTGGCAGAATGCGTGCATAGTGCCATTGTATAAAAGCAAAGGGGCTAAGAGTGAGTGCTCAAATTACAGAGGTATAAGTTTGTTGAGTATTCCTGGTAAATTATATGGGAGGGAATTTATTTAGAGGGTGAAGGCATGTACAGAACATCAAATTGGGGAAGAGCAGTGTGGTTTCAGAAGTGGTAGAGGATGTGTGGATCAGGTGTTTGCTTTGAAGAATGTATGTGAGAAATACTTAGAAAAACAAATGGATTTGTATGTAGCATTTATGGATCTGGAGAAGGCATATGATAGAGTTGATAGAGATGCTCTGTGGAAGGTACTCAGAATATATGGTATGGGAGGCAAGTTGTTAGAAGCAGTGAAAAGTTTTTATCGAGAATATAAGGCATGTGTACGTGTAGGAAGAGAGGAAAGTGATTGGTTCTCATTGAATGTAGGTTTGCGGCAGGGGTGTGTGATGTCTTCATGTTTGTTTAATTTGTTTATGGATGGGGTTGTGTGGGAGGTGAATGCAAGAGTTTTGGAAAGAGGGGCAAGTATGCAGACTGTTGGGGATGAGAGAGCTTGGGAAGTGAGTCAGTTGTTGTTGGCTGATGATACAGCGCTGGTGGCTGATTCATGTGAGAAACTGCAGAAGCTGGTGACTGAGTTTGGTAAAGTGTGTGAAAGAAGAAAGTTAAGAGTGAATGTGAATAAGAGCAAGGTTATTAGGTACAGTAGGGTTGAGGGTCAAGTCAATTGGGAGGTAAGTTTGAATAGAGAAAAACTGGAGGAAGTAAAGTGTTTTAGATATCTGGGAGTGGATCTCTCAGCGGATGGAACCATGGAAGCGGAAGTGAATCATAGGGTGGGGGAGGGGGCGAAAATCCTGGGAGCCTTGAAGAATGAGTGGAAGTCGAGAACATTATCTCCCAATATATATATATATATATATATATATATATATATATATATATATATATATATATATATATATATATATATATATTTTTTTTTTTTTTCATACTATTCGCCATTTCCCGCGATAGCGAGGTAGCGTTAAGAACAGAGGACTGGGCCTTTGAGGGAATATCCTCACCTGGCCCCCTTCTCTGTTCCTTCTTTTGGAAAATTAAAAAAAAACGAGAGGGGAGGATTTCCAGCCTCCCGCTCGCTTCCCTTTTAGTCGCCTTCTACGACACGCAGGGAATACGTGGGAAGTATTCTTTCTCCCCTATCCCCAGGGATAATATATATATATATATATATATATATATATATATATATATATATATATATATATATATTGGAAAGGATCACAACCTTGCGCGTGATCTAATATAATCCTAGGACAACGAGCGTATCATAAACTTCTCATGTGGACAAGACGGTGAGTTGTTTACAAATTCTATGAACGATAAAGTTATCCAATTTGTATTGATTTTCACTAATATGAAGATTATAATTCTTTGTGTATTTAGTAATAGAACATTCAATGATAGTTTTCGTGGTACTCGAGTTAGAGCTGATAACTGAAATGACATTACTCCAGTCAGTACAATGATCACGAAGAATCTTTTGTTCTCCTTTTGATAATATTTTTACTTTACTTCCCATGTTGCTTAAATCCTTTAATGTAAATGTTGCCTTCATGAACAATAATTCTATATAGAATATCTTAATCAGGACCTCACCAGAAAATTCTCCTGGGTTCATCTATAAAGTGCCATGTAGAAATTGTGATAAGTTTTATGTTAGGCAGACTGGTAAGGATCTTTCTGTTAGACTCAAGCAACATAAATATAGCATAGGAACGGGACATGAATCAAATGCCTTGTTTAATCATTCAGAAGAAAATATTGTCTAATTGGAGTATTTCTAGATTTAGTAAAAGCCTACGACATGACATGGCAAAACTGAATCTTAAGCAAACTTTTAGCTATTGATTTGACAGATTATCTACCCATTTCTGTCATTAATGTTTTAAAAAACAGAACATATGCTGTCAAAGATTGCAGCACTTAACGTCATTTTGGACATATAAGTCCAGAGAAATGGGCTGCGGCAAGGCAGCGTTCTGAGTCCATTATTCGATAAGATACGATATTCTGTCTCCAGTTTTCGTCCCTCGAAATCTTAAGCACTCACTTTATGCTGATGCTTGTGCAGTGTGGCACTCCTCCCACAACGCATAATTGTTAGCAATTGTACTCTGGAGAGGTTGGATTCAGTGCAGAATAAATGTTTGCGAATATGCCTTGGAGCCGTTATGTACTAGAGTTACACGGTTGGAAGCTGAAGCGAATGTACTTCCTCTCCGGCTGAGCCGAGATATATTAGCTGTGAAGTGTCGTATTCTGATGGCCGGGATGAACAACATCTGCCTGTCGCCTAATTCAACGATACGAACAGTTTGTCAACAGAGGCGTCGCGCTCCTGGCCCTCAGAATACACTTCCTCAGTGAGAACTCTGGTTTGAAAGTGAATGAAGTGGACACGTTGGTCAAGAATGTTCTAACTCTGGAAACAAACAAAAGTAAGGGTGAAAACAAACTGGCTCCCGGGGAAGAAAGTGAACGCTTCGTGGAGTGAGGTACACTAATGCTGTCGGAATGTCATGATAGAACATCTGTCTCATGTCCACTTCTACACTGATAATGGCTCCAAGACGGATGAAAGTGTGGGTGCAAGTGTGTGGTCGGACGAATGCTCCCTCAGGTACCGTTTACCAAACCTTACATCTGTTTTTGGTGCGGAATTATTTGCTATTGAAAAAGCCATATATTATATAATCAAATCCAGTCACGTTAAAGCGGTTATTTTTTCAGATTCGTTATCGGCTCTTAAAGTTGTAAGCTCTGGTTCAACAGAGTCGAATGAAATTTAGGGAAATATCATAAACAAACTTAATTCATTTGTAAAAGATACCATCTTGATATAAGCACTTATTCATTGCAACATTTACGGCAATGAACAGGCAGACATGGCTAAATCAGCCTCAGAACTCGGAAAGATCATCTCGATCCCCCGGGAGCTGGGGGTCATGCCTTGCCTTGAGAAAGAAATTCACATTTCGTCTGTGGCACGAGTCAGTGGACCAGCCTGATCATAACAATAAGATCAAACAAGAAATAGCGGACTGACCGACTTCCTTCAGACAAAGTAGAAGAGAGAAAGTCGCGCTAGCCCGCTTGCGTCTAAACTGTGCTTATACTACCCTCCTGCAACCCCATATACAAAACATATTTCCTCCCAGATACTCCACATGCAACACAATCCTATCAATGAATTATATCATCTTATACTGTATGAAATACACAAAACAGAGAAAAAAATTAAAAAATATTTCCATAAGAATAAGATCAATTTTGGTTTGGTAAACACCCTTAAAGACAATAACAACATTATGAATAAGTTGATTGTCTTTCTCAAGGACACTGAAATAATAAAGTTGATGTAAGGTGATGCTTTAGCTCCTCACTGTGGCGGTCCTAACTACGGCGTGTGGCTGCTACTGCTGGGAGTGGTAGTGTTGTGGGTGAACTTGGCATACATCACACTTGCACTCCCTGAGCGGGGTTGCTACTTCACTGTGGCTAGTGATGGTGTAGTGTTGGGCTGATGAATCATCGATATATTCAATACATTTTATTTGTATGTGATGATGAAGGTCTGTCTCTAATCTTTACTATCCATTTCACAGTTCCTTATAGTAGCAGCAACAGAGGATGGTGTATCAACTAGGTAGTGTTTAGCTGCCACGTTAGTGCAATATCCACATACACCTCTCTCTCTTTCCATAAGATTTACGTTATCTAAGATTGGGATGGATATGTATTTTTTCATGCAAAGCAAGATAGGCTGTATAGGTTATGGGGTATAGGGATTATAGATTTATAGTCAACATTAAATCAAGTATAGAGAAGATCTGGTAAAAAAAATGTTTTCTTAATTTACATTTTTTTTTCTTTTTTTTTCTTTGCTAAGCTTAGTTTTTTAGCTTAGTGAGGCATTCATCCCCCCTTGAATCTTATTTTTGCTTCCATTTTGTGCGTTAACTCTTCCCTTTTTCTTTTTCCAGGCAAGTGAGTGTTTACCTGTGTTTCTGTTGATGCTGGACCACTGGTACGTCTTACGAAGGCTGGTTGGATAGAACTGTGAGCCCAATTGAGAGGTGACCACGGGAGAACTCAACCCGGCTTTTTTGTCTGATCAGCTGCCTCATCTTCATTTTTAGAGGAAAGGTAAGGTTTTGAAACCATCCTTTGTTTGAGGTGGTACGCCACCCCAGAATTTGGGGCCTAACCCCACCGGTATGGACTCTTGTAAGACAACCACTGCTCCCGTAGAGGGTAGTGGTAGTGACCGATCCATGCTGGACATAAAGTAAAAAAATGCTGAATTCGTGATCATGTTACAAGCGACTGGTTCACTGAATCTAGCTTCCCTCAACCCCTCCCTTATCAAGAAGGTGACTGATGGCCAGGTTGGTGCAGTGGAAATGGTAAGTCGTCAAGTCAAGTTGCGGACTTATTTAAGCTGAGAAAGTTTCATTCATATGATGTTGTGGGGTCCATTCTGGTGATCATGAATTCATACAGAGAAGTAATCTTCTATCCTGATGTCGTGGACATGAATGAGAACGACTTTGTGAAGGAACTTGCAGACGAGGAAGTGATCGCTGCTCGATTTACCACAAATTTTGTCAACGGCGATTGACGTAGAACCCCCTTTATCACTCTAACTTTGGGAAAGTTCAGACTACCGAAAGATATTGCCATTAGTTACGTTAAGGTAACTGTAAGATGTTATAAATGTCAAAAGTATGGCCACGGCGAAAAGTCTTGTACTCTTTCATCCCGTTGTGGAAAGTGTGCCAGTGAGGACCACGTTGCTGACAACTGTACGGCTAAGGTAGTGCTTTGCGTTAACTGTGGTAGGAGGCAACCTTCCAAGCTCGTACTGAGAATGTCCTCGGTACAAGTTTGAGAAGGAAGTCTGCACAGTTAAGGCAAAGATGAACTTTTCATACGGTGAAGGAAGGAAGAGGTGAAGGAAACTCACGAGACTTCCAAACCTAATGAGTCTTATGCTATGGCATTGAAAAGTAAGCCTGCGATGGTCACAATTGCCACACAAATAACGCGAATTACTGAACCACGATCCACGACCCAGACGAATCCATAACGAATAAGACTGACACTAATTCTGACGATATTCCGGACAAAGGCTCGTACCCAAAGCCACCTGTTCTGTTCGCCCCCAAAAGGTGAAAAAGAACAAGATGAAAATTACAAAACTTTCACAAGAAACTATGTCGCACGTCGTTGTTCCCGTGGCTACTTCGATAAGGTCTTCTTCAGTAGAATCGGTGGAATCAATGGACGATGATACAGTCTCCATTATCAGGAGACGATCCCGTTCCCCCTTGGACTCGCTAAAGTCCATAAAAAGGGCTCATAAGGCTGGCAGGCTAAAAAATCTTAAACCAACGCATTCATTATCATTCAGTGGAATAGCAGAGGTTTAAGGAATAAGCAAGCACGACTGTCACTGTTGCTTGCAATTTATGGGCCATTCGTTATTTGTCTAAAGGAGGCGAATCTGAATAGCACAGTCGAGGATTGTGCTATTTTAGATAGCTATCACCCGTATAGAAGAGATGAAGGTTATGGGGCACCCATCTATGTACACCAAAGTATACTCCGTACAGGAGTGACTTTAAATTCTACTCTAGAAGTCGTCACGTATAGAATAGAATTTGATAACACATACCTGGCCATTTGTTCAGTTTACTGTCCCGGTTCCAGTGCACTTGATGATAATGGGTTCACCTCATTTTTCAATCAATTACACCACAAAAAATTAATTCGTGGAAATTTTAACGCTCATCATCGTCAGTGGGGAAGTATACGAACAGACTCTCGTGGGAAACAAATGGTATGTTATGTCATCAGTTCTAACCTAACCCTTCTGAACGATGGTAGTGGAACTCGTGTAGATGATCAGACAGGAAACATCTCAGCCATCGACCTATGTTTGTCATCCCCAGATATACTAAATGATCCTCACCTGGAGTACTCATCTGGAGTACATTGATCCAAAGGTCAATAGTATAAGTAATACCATCCTCAGGGCTGCTGAGGCCTCTATTCCTAAGAGCCCTACAGTTTCCACAAAGCATAGAGTTCCTTGGTGGGCACCAGATTGCCGATATGTACCGTGTGAGCACAGCAGGAGATACAGGATTTTCGACGAAGAGCCACAGATAACAACTTCATTGCATATAAACAAGCGAGGGCTCGGACAAGAACAATACAAGCCAAAAGAGATTCGTGGCAGGGCTATGTCTTATCTATCAATAAGGACTCACCACCCAGCTGTCAGGTCTGGTCCACGACAGAGAAAATAACAAGAAAATACAAACAACCTTCCATCCCCCAACTTACCACGCAAGACGGCTCCATCGACGACCCAGTTGACATAACCAACGCTATCATCGCCAGGAGATTCTCAGACATAGGTAGCTCAGCCGGTTACAATCGACGGTTTTTACACCACAAACGTCAGGTTGAGCAAACAGTGATTGACTTTGCCACAAAAGATGAAAATATACCATACAACAATTTATTACATTTACGGAGACACTTCTTGGCCTGAAATCCTATAAAGGTTCCAGCCCGAGACCCAGCGGGATAACCTACAGGATGATTCAGCATCTTAGTCAAGCCAACCTGACTAAGCTGTTAGCATTGCACAATGAGATTTGGACGTCGAGAACGTTTCCAAACTTATGGCACTTTACGCACGTCATCCCCATCCCAAAAGGTTCTGGACGCCTTGCGAATATCAATTCGTTTCGACCAATTGCATTGACCAGCTGCATTTGTTAAGTCATGGAGAGAATGGTTGATAAAAGGCATATGTTTTATTAGAATCATAGAATTGATCAAATGATCAATAGTGTGCAATCCGTAAACACAGAAGCATAATGGATCATTTAATGAATTTAGAACATATGATTTCAGACACTTTTACAAAAAAAGATCTTTTTTAGAATTGGGAAAAGCTTTTGACGTGACATGGCGAAACGGAATCTTGAGCAAATATTATGCCATTACTTTGAGAGGTTACTTACCTATTCTTCTTTATCTTTTTAGGTGACAGAACATTTGCTGTCAAGGTTATTGCACCTAAAGTAATCTTGGACATATTTGTTCAAGAAAATGGGGTGCCACAAGGCAGCATTCTGAGCCCAACATTATCTAATGTTATGATTAATGATATTCTGTCTCCAACTTCCGTCCCTCGAAACCTTAGATACTTTATGCTGGTGATTGTACAATATGACACGCCTCGCCTGATGCACAGTTTTCAGCTGAATGGGTTTAAGTTGCACTTGAGACGGTTCATCTTTGGGCGCTACATTGGGGATATCAGTTTTCACCAGCTAAAAGTATCACGGTGGTTTTTACCCCAAAAAATGAACATCCGAATTTGCAGCTAAAACTAGACAACTCTATTCCTTTCTAAAATAACGTAAGGTTTCTTGGAATATACTTTGACCAGATATTGAATAGGAGAAAGCATGCATATCATTTGATAGTAGATTGTGATAAAATGTTAAATATTCTTAAGTATCTCTCTAGTTTCGTTTTGGGGAGCCGACAAGAAATCTTTTTGCATCTTGTACAAGGCCCTTATTAGAAGTAAACTGAACTATGGCTCTCAGGTGTATGCTTCGGCGAGCGACTGTACCCTGAGAAGGTTGGATGTGTTGCAAAATAAATGCCTGCGAATGTGTCTTGGAGCTGTCATGTACTAGAGTTCCGCGATTGGAAGTTGAAGCAAATGTATCTCTTCTCTCCGTGGAAATGAATTAAGGTTAAAGTGTGGTGTTATGGTGACCAGGAGAAGAAACACTACTGCCTGTCGCCTCGCACAACAAAACGAAGTTCGTTGATAGCGGTGTCAGGCCCTTGGCCCTCAGAGCGGACTTCCTGAGGGAGAATTCTGGTCTGGAAGTGGATGAAGTGGACACGCTGCTTAGAAATGAAACACCTCCTTGGGAGGAGTCCAGAATCAAAATCAAAACCAACTGGTTCCCTGTGAGGAAAAGGAACACGCCGGAGAGTGAGGTACACCAATGATTTCGTAATGTCATTACAGATCATTTATCAAATGTCCGCTTCCACACAGATGGCTCTAAGACAGGTGAATGTGTGGGTGCAAGTGTGTGGTCAAACGAATGTTCTCTTCTGCACAGCCTACTAGACAATACTTTTGTTTTCTATGCTGAATTATTTGCCATTGATAAGGCCATAGATTATAAGATTTATTCAGTATATATGAAATCAATAATTTTTTCCGATTCATTATCAGCTCATAAAGCTATAGACTCTGGTTACACTTCGTCAAATGAAACTCATGGTGACATTACTAGTAAATCAAACTCAATTAACAAATATATCTTGATTTGGGTACCTAGTCATCGTAACATTTACGACAACGAACAGGCAGACCGGTTGCCTAAGTCGAGGCGGTCATCCCGAGAACTGGGGTCCTGCCTTTCCTTGAGAAAGAATTCAATATTTCTTCCGTGACAAAGTCAGTGGACCAGCCCGATCATCACAAGAAAATAGAAACCGCAAGAAGCGGACAGGACGACCTCATACAGGAGGAACAGAAGGGAGGAAGTCACGCTAGCCCGTCTACGTCTCAACTCCATATATAGTATCCAGGTACAACCGTAACATACACATCAACAAAAATCTCCCACCGAGATGTGAAGCATGTCAAAGGAAACAATAGGTATAACGAAAAGAGGAAGAGTTTAGCCAATCATTTTGAGAAAAAATAAGCAACATGACATATAACATATAAAACATATAACATATAACTATATTCATGTTATTGACATGATATAGTTATAAAATTCATTATCTTTTTCAAAGAAACGGAAAAAATCAAGATGATGTAAGGTGGTTCGTCGGTTAGGTTTCTGTGGCGGGTATGACTTTAGGGTGTGACTGCATCTACTTCGGGCTCAATATGCTGCTGGCCTAGAGCAGGTGGGGTTCGCTTTGGAGCTGGTTCCTTTATGGTGTCGAGTTGACGAATTGCCGATGTTAATATTTCATAACCTATGTATGTACTGCATGCCAGGGTGAAGGACTCTCTCTAATCTGTCGTATCTTTTGGCAGTCCTTCCGGCAGCTGCACCAGTGGATGCTGTGTCGACTGGGTGGTGTTTGCTACTACGTTGACACAGTGCCCGCTTAATAACCTTTTATTCCAATATCTATATTTCGTATCATTTATTGGCATTCATATTTACTTATTCTCTTTTTCCCATAGGTTTAGATAGTACTTATAGGATCATTATGTAGGGACTTTATGCAGTCAAAAATCAAAAAGGTTGCAGGCCTAATGACCTTACTCATAGATCGCTGGCTGTTGAACCCAACAAATGAGTACAGAGAATACGACACTGTTGACATAATGAATACAACAATATTAGCGTAAGGAATATAACAGCTTTAGCGTAAAAACTACATCTGTAATAATATGAAGAGTACAAGTATTAACAAGAAAAATATAACACTGTTAACTTAAAGAATACGTTATTCATATAATGAATATACAAGTTTAGTATTAAAGAAGACAACAGTGGTGGCATAAAGATTACAGCATCGTTTGTGAAAAATGATATAGCATGGTTAGTATAAAGAATACAGCAGTGATAGCATAAAACAAAGAATAAAGCACTATAAACATAAACGATACAACAGTGCTTACATGAAAATATACAGCACTGTCACCATGAAAAATACATCAATGTTAGCAAAAACAATACAGCAGTCCTGCCACTAGTCCAAAGAACCAAATTCTCCTTCTGTCTTGTCCTTAGAACCAACTTCTGCCGCCAATGGTCCTTGGAACCAACTTCTGTCACTCGTCCATAGAACCAACTTCTTCTGACACTGGACCTTTGAGCCAACTTCTCTTGCCACTAATCCTTAGAACCAACTTCTACCACTGGTCCTTTAATCAACTTCTCTTGTCATTGGTCCTGTGAACTAACTCTTCCTCCTGCCACTAGTCCTTTGAACCAACTTCTGCCACTGATAACCAGTACTTCCTCCCGCCACTAATCTCTCAAACCAACTTCTGCCACTGAGAACAAGTACTTCCTCCTGCCACTAATCTTTCAAACCAACTTGTGCCACTGAGAACAAGAACTTCCTCCTGCCACTAATCTTTCAAACCAACTTCTGCCACTGAGAACCAGTACTTCCCCCTGCCACTAATCTTTCAAACCAACTTCTGCCAGTGGTCCTTAAACCAACGCTTCTCCTGTCACTTGTAAGGAGATCGGTTCTTTCTTCGTTCCGTGGTACTCAATGAAGATCAGGTGACCTTTTCAGTTTTATAAGAAAAATAAGCACATACACCAGGCGTAGAAATATGTAATAGGGAGTCTGTGGCCACGTAGGTTCTTACGTCGCTGCCACCATTTGTAAGGTTGAGTTGGTAAGAGGGAGATCGGTTCTCTCTTCGTTCAGTCATACTCAATGAAGATCAGGTGGCATTTGCAGTTTTATATGAAAAATAAGTACATATCTCTATGGTACTCTGGACTATGGTTTTATGACACACTACGACACTCACTAGTGAACGGTGTGACGACGAAGGTGGCCGGTGTGTCCCCACAGGTAACACTGGCAGTGGTTGTATTGGAGTCCGTCAACACCCATCCAACAACGTGTTCAAACAACAGATCAGCTCTGACGTGCTCTAACAACTGATCAGCTCTTACGTGTTCAAACATCCCGATTAACAGCGGCTCATGAGAACAGTGAGCCCGTGGGCACATTCCGTGTGATGCAACAACATATGTAGTACAACTCACAGTGAAATGATAAAACTAGATAACTCATGAAAAATTAATGGTATGTGTGTTTATCTTACATTGCTCGGCCACAACCTTGCTCAAGCTCCTGTGAGCCATAGTGAGTCATGACTATACATGGAATAGTCCTAGATATAAGAGTGCAAAATATCATCTTAGTATGCTTGAGAACTGGGGTAACACACTACACAATATTAAAGTACTCATAAATTTACACATGTAAAGATAGCAGAAATGATACGTTTAGATATCATGAACGGCATAAAATAGAATTCCAATACACAAATGAAATGACAAAAGTAAAGAGAATACAAAAATCCAAACAGTTAATTGAATACATATTATTCTGAAGTCAAAGTTCCCCTAAAATAAGGAAGTGCTGCGGTAACTACTTTTTGAATATCCAATGTGGGTGTACGGCATTCTATATTGGACACTAGGTCGTGGACGACAATATAAGTGCGTAAATATATAAGTGCAATAGACAATGAAATAATTGAAATGCCAGAAATATGAGGAGGGGGTGTACTTAAAAGGAACAAAAGCCAAAACATCCATTGTAGAATCTAAATCATCCTCAACTTTAGATGGAAGATGTTGAATCTTTACTTCATTAATGAGTAAGAAATTAATATTATGGGGGATTCGTTCTATACACAGGGTAGTCCGATTAATTTGTCCCAAGTAATAATCATGAGTGCTGAACAATTTGAAATTGGAACTGAAAGGAGTACATTGTGTTCCTTACTGAATCTGTCTCAGAAACAAAGAGGATTTAGGTTTGTTAGGTGGGCGATGAATAAGAAC
Organism: Panulirus ornatus; assembly: GCF_036320965.1. Lineage (NCBI taxonomy): Eukaryota > Metazoa > Arthropoda > Malacostraca > Decapoda > Palinuridae > Panulirus > Panulirus ornatus. The sequence continues at coordinate 712,922 of NC_092260.1, forward strand.
ATATTGTCCGTTTAGGAAAAATAAGACATGATAATGGTCCATACTTTCAATCCAAGGTTCGTTGACAACAACTTCCTTAAAAGAACAAGAATTAAGAACACTTTGTTGAGGTCCAACAAGTAGGTGGTACACATATGAATTTGTTTGTGAGGTATGAAAAACCATAGTACTAGGAAGGCAAATCAAGTTGTCAAGCAATGGTTTATGGCTCAATGTTAAATCATCCAAGGAGGGATATGCAGTCTATGAGGAATTATAATTGTATAGGAGTAAGTTCATGTCATTAATATGGATGATAGTTTTTCACGACTCTCTTGTATAGTTGAAAGAGAATGGTATTACGTTTACAAGACTGTAAGTATTGGAGCCAATGAATGGTATATGGATAATGACCGCTTCGAGAATCACATCAACCGTTAGTAAGGAGTAATAACTAGTCACGTGATGGGAAGGGAGAGCTGGGGTGCAGCCGAATTGTGTCATCGCTTGGTCCATAATACGTGTGAGTTCCGAAAACGGAAAAATGATGGCGTGACAACCTGGTTTACCAGATTATCAACATCTTCCAATAAGCCAGTGAAATAATGTACATGATAAGTGATTTGAGCATATAAGCTATCAACATATGTGTAAGTAGTCACCATCGCATATAAGGTATCAATAGATTTTGATAGTAACTCTACCTGTTAAGTTACTAAGTGTTAACATGATGTCATTTACATACTTAGAATGTTGCTTTACGATCTTAGCTTCAGCCTTGATACACCTGCTGTTAAGAAGTTGAAACTGTAAGAGCTGAACTTGATTCCTAACTGAATTTAATTCTTCCTGAGTAGCAGTACCAAACAAATATGATTGGAGGGACCCTCCTCTGCTTTTTTCTGTTCTTCCTGACATATGTAGTCACTGGAGATTCAGTGTCTTGTATTATGTCATACAGAATCACTGAGGTACTATTCAGTTTCCAGGTCCACTGTTTTAACAAACTTGAGGAAGGAGCAACACTAGAGTTTCTGACTGTTACACTGGTGTAAAACTTGAGTAGGGTAGACCATAAGCGAAGTACGACCTCCATTGGTTTCTTTAGATTATCGTAGATAGGGTAGACCCTCTAGGCCCAGCTGAACTGAGACTGTCCCTCAAGAGACGGACCTCGCGGGGAGCCTGGCACTGTCATGGTGTCAGAAATAGGACGACACCATAAAGACATGAGAAGGAAGAACCTGCAAAATGATAAACTAAACAATTTCTTAAAGGCGAGATCTTAATGAATATGTGTCTGTGGTGGTGATGTGAGGGTAGTCGGTTCTGGTGTGGGGACAGACTGCATGGTGGCAGGAGGTGGTTGGTTGATATTGTTTAAGGGTTGAGGAGTATTGTCTGGTCTGGGACCGGGACGATGTTCAGAATACTGGAAAACTTTCAAGTGGTCATCATGTTTCTCACGAATGTCTCCTGTATATAAACGTCGAACCCTAAATCTATGGCCCTTCATATGAGTTAAACGTTTATAAGGACCAGAAAAGTTTGGATCAAGCTTAGGAGCCTCACTTCTAAATTCTTGCACCTTTGGTGTTTTTGCGGACTTATTAGCCTGATCCGTAAAAGTTGTATTTGCTTTATCTAGATTTTCCTTGATCCTCTGATGAATCAATTGAGTCGTTCGATACTTTTTTGCTACAATTGATTTCTGGACCGCTGGACGTGAGGGAGGGGACGTTATAATGTTATACGGCAGCACTATCAAAACCGTGCAAGGAGTGGAAGGGTGTCTCCAATTGACTTATGATATGCTGAGTTTAATGAATATTGGACATCAGATAGGTACTCATCCCATTCATCATGATCAAAATTAACGTTAGTGTGAAGAGACTGAAGGATTTTACGACTCAACCATTCTGCCAGGCCATTCGAGGCTGGGTGATGTGCCACTATATTACATGTAGTTATGTTATACAACCTACAGAGTTCTTCTAGTAATGAATTACTAAATTCTCCTTCATTATCTGTGACTAAAATCTTTAGTGCATTATGTCCGTCTAAAATACGTTTCTTGAATGCTGTAGAGAGTGTGGCTGCGTCTTTATTTTGAACTGAGACTAATTCACAGTATGTTATGAAAGCATCAGTAATTACTAAAACAGATTTGTAGCCTACCATGGACCTAGGTAAACCTCCTGATATGTCCGTATGAACTCTTTCCCATGAGTATGAAGGTAAAGTGGGACTTCTCGTGTGTTACAGATTTGGCACCTCAAAATATGATCGTAATCTTTTTTCTGCATTGTTCGCCAAAAATACCTCAAACGAGTCTGCTTATAGCATCAATTTGCGCCTTGGGTGTGCGACCTGGGGTGAATAATGTGATAACTTCAAGAAATCCTGTACTAATGCTGTTGGAATGATTGTTTAACAACACGGTCGGGTACGTTTAATCTCGCGTCCCTCCATGACTCCTTCTGCTAAACACAATTTTCTGACTGGCACAGCTGCCTTACCATCCAAGGAAGGTCGTTTTCCCTTTAGGAATTCTGACAGGACCCCAAACTAGGTCATCTCGTTGATGCTGTTTCAACCTGTCCATATCAAAATCTACGGGTCTATTGTCTACAGTGACTACACCCACTCTGCGGGAAAGAGCGTCTGCAGCTACATTTGTTGAGCCTGAAAGGAAACGAAAATCTAGGTCAGTGGATTGTGCAGTTAGAAACCATCTCTGAAACTTTCCTGTTGGATCTTGTCGTTGAAAATGCTTAACAGTGCCTTGTGATCTGTATAAACCGTAATAGAGTAAACCATATATACAGTCATTAAAATGTTTGATCGCCCAAACTACTGCAAGGCCTTCTGACTCAGTTATTGAGTATTTCGATTCTGTCTTTAAACATGAACGACTCGCATAAGGTATGGGAAAGAATCTATCCTTATTTGACTCACGCATAAGTACAGCTCCAAGACCCTGTTTACAAGCATCTGTGTGCTAAATGAGGGTTTCTCAAGGTTGGGTAACGGAAGGATAGGCGCCTCAATCAAGTGTTGCTTGAGTAAGTTAAACGCATTGTCTTGCGCTGTAGTCCACTTGGAATGTAATTCCCTATTTCAAAAGTGAAGTGAGTTGGTGTGAGATCTTCCTGAAATTAGCGATAAATCTTCGATAATATCCTGCTAAACCAAGGAGGGCTTTGACTTTGTCTACTGTGGAAGGCATTGGCCATTCTACAATTGTTTTAACTTTATGTGCATTAGGTTGAATACCGTTCCAGCAACGGTGTGACCTAAGTAATCAATCCTTGTTTGTAGAAAGAAGCATTTAGATAACTTGATTTTTAGGTTTGCATTCTTAAGTCGTAGGAATACTCTCTCAGGACTTTCAAAATGGGAAGGATGTCGGGAGATATGACAATTATATCACCAAGATAAACTAATACATCTTTGCCCAGCATGTGACGAAAAATGTTAGTTATTATCCTTGAGAAGGTGATCACCAGTGAGGAATGAAAACCGAAGGGCATGATGCATATGAACTGCCAATGACCATCTGGCGTGATGAACGCATTCAGGGGGAGGCTTTCCTCTGACAGCGGAATCTGCCAAAATCTGCTCAATAAATACAAAGTTGAAAATACCTTATTGTTACCGAGGCTATGAAGAAGCTCTGATACCACTGGTAATGGGAAACGGTCTTTCAACGTGACCTTGATGAGTTTTCTAAAATCTATGATGGTCTAAAAGATCCGTTATTTTTCGGATCGATCAGAAGTGGTGAATTCCATGGCGATCATGATTCCTCTATAACATTATCATTCAACATATCCTGAACAAGCTTGTTTGTTATGTCGCTGTGTGCGTGTGGCAATCGATTGCCTGGGACGTAAATGGGACGCGTGCCTTTAAGTTAATAGTGTGAGCATCCAAGTGAGTTCTGCCGAGGGATTCTCCTGATAAGGCAATAGTAGACCTATCCTGGTTCAGTAAATCTGTTAACTGGTCAACATGCTTGGTTAATACTACCTTAGAAATCATGTCAGGGGTAATGGTGGGGAGCTGACTCGAGCCGTGCACTGCTGAGTCAGGGGTAGGAGGAGTACGTGGTGGAGGGTTAATGGAATTTGAGACTAGACGGATGTCAAACTCATGTAACTCCTCGTCTTGAATTCCTGACTTCAAAACGGAGAATTCCACAAGCTTAGTCCCTCTACGGAGACGGACAGGAGTGGATTGCGTACCTCTTCTCCATCTGAAGTCTCATGAATAGAGGCGTCCATCGATAGTCCTCTGACATTTATTGGGGGGGTTTAGCAACTACTCTAAGTGCAAAATTACCCTGACTATGTCCTAGTCAATGATCATGCATCCATGTTTGAAAAAGTAAGAGTGGAACCTTCGTTAACGTCTCACCATGGAAAGATATGTTTGTTTTTAGTTTACCAGAGCAATGAATGGAAAAGTAGAAAGGATCATATATTGTCAACCGTGAGGCAGGGCTTGGGAATAGATGTATTAATAACTCTGACTTGAGTGAGAACTTTTCCCCGACAATGGGAGGAAAAGTACCATCAATACAAACAACATTTTCGTGATAGATAGGACATATCCTATGTTGTACCATAGAGTGGCGTCCTGGTAACAAGTTAACAGGAAAAGTTACACCACGAACATTGTAAGGGGTTATGGTAATGACCGAGTCGCCTATGCGAATGTTCAATATTGCCTCTTACGTCGAGACTTTCATTCAAGATACTTTTAAGGGATGGACAAAATTTTGAGCACTGAACAAGCTGAGTGCGCATTAATGGTTGAATATAATCGTAATGAATGACATCTGCTTCCGTGCCGCTGTCTAGAAAGATTGTGATAGTCTGATCCTAAAGAGGACCTACAAAATGGAAACTTTTAACGTGAGAAGATGCCGAAGAACGAAAATGTCTTAAGAATTCTTTATGAGATGGAGTCCTGTCATGAGAGCTAATACTTGGCATGCAATGAAGTGTGTTTAAGCGTTCCTATATGAACACGTGTTTGGTGGTGTTGGGCGCGAGCGGGTGAGGGTCAGCTTGTTGTCTGACTGGAGGATGTCCAGGCTGTAATGCGTTTGTTTTGGTCAAGGCGTGAGAGCAAGTCCGTCATGTTAGGACACATATTCGCCGTATATCCTGGTTGGCGACAACGGATGCACGTAACTGTATTTGAGTGTTTCTCATCAATGATTCGCTTTCTTTGACCGCGAGACGAATTAGTGTGTTGACCACTAGGATGTTTCGTCACACTTTGGGAAGCCGACACCATCCCCAGTGTCTTGCTGTTGGAATATCCGCCTATCTTTTGAGTGTAATTCAATAATTTTGTAAGTGACCATGATGGGTCCATATTCTCATTAAGTAACCGCCGTCTTACGTCTGGAGGCAGGTCTTTTAGGGTGAAGGTGATGTGTAATAATCGCATGAGTGTTTACACATGGGTGTCAGGGCTCATTATGGCTGATATCCAAGATCAGGATTCATAAGCCTGCCTAACTAATCTCATTCTTCCATGTAAGGTACTCAAGTGATCAGGAACTGACGTATCATCCATGTACGTTGTGTTAAGAGCACGTAAAAGGACGTGTAGTAAACTATCTGAAAATGGTTCCTCACAACCTAATCTAAACAATGTTTTGAATTCTTCCCAAGATATACAGTTCTGAATGTCATCTGAATCATAAACGATCTTAGCATAATTGTTAGGCTTATTGAAATCGATGAGGTTTTTAGCAGCCGATATAAGCGCTCCGTCTCCTGAATCACCATTATGTTCAACAATGTCCTCTACATTTCTAATCCACCGATCAAAATTTGACAGTTTACTATCAAATAACTCGTGTGGTTCCCTGGCGTGTTTTAGTGTAAGAACAGTTTGTTTGTGAAGGAATCGATTGTCCCGAGTTGCCGTGATGTGGAGGGGGAGGTGGGTGTGGATGAGGCAACGTGTAAAAAGGTTTCTATAGGTCATCTTTGTCACCAGAATCCGTCAAAACAGCATTGTTTGACGTCGCCATTTTAGAAGGCTGGTCCCGTTTATGATAAGAGATTCTAGGTAAATTCCTAAGTACATATGAACCTTTACGTCTATCACATGGGACCTTGTCGGACATGTATCAAAGTAAAAGGAGGCACATGATTGCCAAAAAGTTAAAGTATGAATAACAATTTTGACCTAATCCAAAATATATATCATGATTCTTATTTGAAAATGTTGTAATGACCTGAAGTCATAAGTTAAAAAACTGAAGACAATGATTTTACCAAAGGTGTACGTATCAGTATAAGACTGTATTTGAAAGCAGTCATCACTAAGATATATCATGATTACATGAAAACGCAAGAAGGAATATATAGAATGATAGATGGAACCTTAGATTAATTGGTGAAATTACAAAAGTGAATAGTCATGTCAAGAAGCACAGAAAAGTAAACGTGTCTATATGTATAGACTAAGAAGCAGAACCACAAAAAGAGCATACCTCACTGAGTGAACCATTTTGACTGTTCTTATGTGAATGGGAGAGTCCTCTAAGGCGTCTTGGGTGTAGCGAGGCGATGTGTGCAGAATGGCGGCTCGCTAGCAGGTTGAGTGTGCGAGCGGGGCGGGGCTATGTGATGACGTCTGGGATGTCGTCATGAATGATGATCGCGCGTCTCTCGAGCAGTTGTCGAGAGGGCCTCTAAGTTGGTGGGAGCGGGATCGCTGACCTTGCTTGAGACGTCTCGATGTCATGACAGCACTGCAAGGCTGTGGCGCTGTGTTGATTTCCCCTCTTAACGACATAGTGTCAGTAGTGCAATAAAGGCGTATCTTCTATGCAGGGAGGTATGGGCGATGGATTACGTAGCTAGCCGTAGGTTCAGCCATTAACGTCCACAGGAGCGAGCACCAGGACTGTTTGCTGTGTCAGGTAGGCTTGTATGAATGCTGGGAACACCAGGCATAGAAATGTGTAATAGGGAGTCCGTGGTCACGTAGGTTCTTACGTCGCTGCCACCATTTGTAAGGTTGAGTTGGTAAGATGGAGATCGGTTCTTTCTTCGTTCAGTCATGTTCAATGAAGATTAGGTGGCATTTGCAGTTTTATATGAAAAATAAGTACATATCTCTATGGTACTCTGGACTATGGTTTTATGACACACTACGACACTCACTAGTGAACGGTGTGACGAGGGTGGCCAGTGTGTTCCCACAGGTAACACTGGCAGGGGTTGTATTGGAGACCGTCAACACCCATCCAACAACGTGTTCAAACAAAGCATCAGCTCTTACGTGTTCAAACATCCCGATTAACAGCGGCTCATGTGAACAGTGAGCCCGTGGGCACATTCCGTGTGATGCAACAACATATGTAGTACAACTCACAGTGAAATGATAAAACTAGATAACTCATGAAAAATTAATGGTACGCGTGTTTATCCTACACTACCACTGTTATTTTGAACCAAATTCTCCTGCCACTGGTTCCTAGAACAACTTCTTTCTGCTACTGGTCCACAGAACCAATTTTTCGTACTGTCACTGGTTCATAGAACCAATCTTTTGTCATGGCACTGGTCCTTAGAATAAACTTCTCGTCCTCCCACTTGACTATAAAACAAACTTCTGCCACTGATCCTTAAATTAAATTTTCGTCCTTCCACTGGTTCTTAGAACTAGCATTTTCTCCTGCTATTGGTCCATAGAACCAACTTCTCCTGCCACTGGTTCTTAAAACCAACTTGTCTTCCCGCCAATGGTCCTTAAAACTAATTTCCTGCCACTGGTCTTTAAAACGAACTTCTTGTCCTGCCACTAGTCCTTAGAATGAACTTCTCTAGTCACTGGTTCTTGTAACCAGCTTCTGCAGCTGGTCCTTAAAACCAATTTCACCTTCTGCCACTGGTTCTTAGAGCCAAGTTTTCCTCCTGCCACTGGTCCTTAGAACCAACTTGTCATCCTACCACTGATCAGTAAAAACAACTTCTCGTCCTGCCATTGGTCCTTAGAACCAACTCCTCCTATCACTGGTTCTTAGACGTCAACAATTTCTTCCTGCCGCTGGTCCTTAGAATCAACTTTTCGTCCTGCCAGTGACCCTTAGAAACAACTTGTCCTTCCACTGACCCCTCAGAACCAAATTCTTGTCGTGCCAATGGTCCTTAGCATTAACCTTTCCTCTTGCCACTGATCATTAGGACCAACATCTCCCCCTGCCCCTGGTCCTTAGAACAAACTTTTCGTCTTACCACTGACCCTAGGAAATAACTTTTTTACCTGCCATTACCTTAGAACTAACTTCTCTTGCCACTGATCATAAAAACCAACTTCTCACACAGGTCCTTAGAAAGACCTTTTCTTGCCTCTAAGCCTTAGAACCATCTGATCTTCCTGCCAACTTGGAGCCAACTTCTCGTTATGCTAGTGGATCGGTCCTTCGAAACCAATTCTTCATTCTGCCACTGGTCATTAGAAATAACTATTGGTCTTCCTAATGGTAATTGTTACCAAATCTTTGTCCTTCAAGAGGTCCCTAGAACCAACTTTTCCTGCCACTGGTTCTTGAGCCAACTTCTCGTACCACTGGCCTTTAGAGCCGACTATTCGCCCTGCAATTAGTTCTTAAGAAGAACATTGCGTTAAGCCACAGTTCCTTAGACTCAACTTTTCCTTTTGCTACTAGTTCTTAGAACCAAATTCTTCTGTCACTAGTTTTTAGAACCAACTTTTCGTCCCGCCAGTGGTTCTTAGACGGAACCCCTCGTCAAGCCGCTGGTCCTTAGAACTAATTCACTAATTCATCTTTCTGCCACTGGTACATAGAACCAACTTCTTGTCCTGCAACTGGTACATAGATCCGCCTTCTTGCCGTGCTTCTAATTATTAGAATGAACATCTCCTACCACTGGTCCTTCGAGCTAACGTGTCCCTCTGCCTCTGCTCCTGAGAACCAATTTGTCCTCCTGCAACTGGCCGTAGAACCAACCTCCCCAAGTGTCACTGATACTCTAAACCATCTTCTCGTAATGCCACTGGTCCTTAAGACAAAACTTTCCTGACATTGGTCCCAAGAACCAAGTTGTTCTGCCACTGAGCCCTAAAACAAACTTCTTGTCCTGCCACTTAGAACCAACTTCTCCTAGCACTGGTTCTTGAAATTAACTCCTCTTACCACTGGTTCTTAAAATGACCTTCTCCTGCTACTGGTTTTAGAGGCAACTTTTCGTTCCGCCAATCGTCCTTAGAACGAACGTCTTGTCAAGCCACAGGTCCTTGAAACGAAGTTTTCCTCCTGCCACTGGTCCTAAGAACTTTCATTTCCTTCTGCCACTTTTCCATAGAACCAACTTTTCTTCCTGTCATTGTCCTTGAAACTACTTCTGCCACTGGTAGTTAGAACCAAATTTTTCTCGAGCTATTTGTCCTTAGAATGAGATTCTTCTGCTATTTGTCATTAGAACTAAATTCTCTTCCTGCCACTGGTTCTCAGAACCAGCTTCTCTTCATGTCGCTGGTCCTGGAAGCCAGCATCTGCTACTGGTCATGAGAACCAATTTCTCCTTCTGCCCCTAGTTCTTACAATGAACTTCACCTACCACTCGTCCTTAGAACCAACTTTTTCCGCCACTGGTCAATAGAACCAACTTCTAATGCATTTGATCCTGAGAACGAACTTTTCGCCTTGACAGTGGTCCTTAGAACCAACATTGTCTTCTGTCACAGTTTCTTTGAATCGATCTCTTCTGCCACTGGTCCTTCGAACCCCAATATTCTCCTGCCAGTGGACAGTAGAACTAACTTCTCTTGCCGAGGTCCCTACAACCAACTTGTTCTCCTGCCACTTGCATTCAGAACCAACCTCTCCTTATGTCACTGGCCCTCAGAATATTTTTTCGAAATACTACCGGTCCTAAAAATGTGGCTTCCTTTCCTGTCACACATCCTTAGAACCAACTTCTGCCACTGATCCTTAAAACGAAACTCTTGTTTCTGGCTCGTCCTTCGAATGAGCTTCTCTTAATACTGGTTCTTAGAATCAACTTCTCCTGCCACTGGTCCTTGGAACGATTTTGTGTTCTGTCACTGGTCCTTAGAACCAACTTCTCACTACCGCTGTTCATTAGAACCAACTTCTCCTTTTGCCACTGGCCCTTAGAACCAACTTTGTCTCCTGCCACTTTTCTTCAGAACCAGTTTCTTGTCCTTCCACTGATTCGTAAAAACAACTTCTCGTCCTGCCACTAGTCCTTAGAGTGAACTTCTCGTCACTGGTCCTTAGAACCAATTTCTCCGTAGGCCACTGGTTTTTAGAACAAATTTCTCCATCCACTGATTCTTAGACCCAACATCTGCCACAGTTTCTAAGAAGCAACTTCTCCTGTCGCTGGTCCTTAGAACCAGCTTTTCGTCCTGCCACTGTTCATTAGAATCAACTTCTGCCATGTTCATTAGAATCAACTTCTGTCACTGGTTTTTAGAACCAACCTTTTCTTCTGACACTGGTCTTTAGAACCATCCTGCCACTGGTTCTTAGAACTAAACTTTATTCCTGCCACTGGTTCTTAGAACCAACCTTTATTCCTGCCACTGGTCCTAAGAAACAGCGTTTCGTCCCGCTACTGACCCTTACAAACAACTACTTGCTCTGCCACTGGCCTTTAGAACCAACATGTCGTCGTGCCAATGATTCTTACAATCAATTTCTCCTACTGCCGCTGATCATTGGAACCACCTTCTCCTGCCACTGGTTCTTAGAATCAACTTTTCCTTTGCCACTGTACAAACAGCTTCTTGTCCTGCCATTGGTCTTAGAGCTAATTACTCCTACAGCAAATGATCATTAAAACAAACTTCTCCTCACTCTGGTCCTTAGAAACCTTCGCCTCTGAACCTTAAAACCATCTTCTCTTCCTGCCACTGGTCCTTAGAGCCAACTTCTCGTTTAGCCAGGGGTCCTTCGAACTAATTTTTCATCCTGCCACTGGTCATCGATCACAAGGTTAAAAAGAATGAGTGAAAGGGGATCGCCTTGTTTGACCCCACGAGTCATGTTGATTTACTTCGATATGGGTGAAGGCTCGGTCATAAATCGATATAACGTTTGCTCTGACTGGGGCTGGAATCCCCTTCCGTGACATGGCCTGCTCGATAGTACTGTGATTAACACTATCGAATGCTTGTACCACACCGAGGAATGCCAGTTGCACAGCGTGGGACTGTGTTCGCTCACGACCGATGAATGCGTCCAGAATCATGGAGTTCTCGAGGCATCCGTCCACAGGGACGAATGCCTTTTGAGTTCCATCGATTTGGACGAGGATAGAAACGTGGCTGCTAATGATTTTGTGCAGCAGACGGACTGCATGTAGCACACGAGATGGTGATCGGTCTGTCGTCCTTAAACTGTGTTGGGTTTGGTACTTAGGTATCAGTACCGTCCTGTTTGCCTTGAGTGGTTCAGGCAGTGTGGAGGTGGCGATCCACAGATTACACATCTCGCAGAACACCCGCGGTGGAATGGACTTCAGGCGTCTCGTTTGCATTCCGTCGGGACCGGGGGAGGATGTTTTGGTGGCTTTGAGGTGGTGTGCTTCCTCGCCCGCGGTTATAACCTCTGCTAGTGGTTTGCTATATAAGTCTTGATCAGTAATGACACGTCTGTCAGGCTTAGAGGGCAGAGAGAAGAGAGCTTCCCAAAAGGGGTAGAGGGTTTTCGGCCCAACCGAAGTTGGCGGAACTTTCCAGTCGCCTTTTAGGACCTGTCTAACTTCCAGCGACTTATTCGTTCGAGAAAGCCGCTGGGTTTTACGGTATTGCTCTCTGCGGAGACGGTTTCCACGCAATGGAACCACGTCCGTCCGTCGTCCGTTGCCTGCGTCGGTGTCGTCTTGATCCGCCTTCACCGCGATCTTGGCAGTCGAAGGGTGTACCACCGGAGCTGACCAACTTTTCGGCATGCTCTGTGGCCACCCTGATTGCAGAGAGTCTGTCCCCTCGGTGCGAATGCCAGAGGGCGGCATTTAGCAGTTCCTCGCCTCACGCCGGAGTTGTGGGACTAGACCCTAGTGTGTCCAGATAAGACACAGTCTCCGCGACAATACAGGTAATAAATTGGAGTTGGGGATCCCGTGGAGCGTAAGGGACAGATAAAACCGTGGGGTACTCTCCACCAGGAGCGGCAGACTCTCCCCTATCGAGGACAGCCTCTCTCCCGTACTGGTGGAGCCTCCCCCACCGAAATTAGCACGCACGCGCCTCCGGGACGTGATGCCTCCTCCCAGGGTACCACTTCGTGTGTTACCTCTTTTTGTCGCTAGGACACGTTTCCCATCCGACTCACTACGCGCCACCTCTCCTTCACCGGTCTCGTGGTGAGGTTTAACGTCCAAGAGCAACTCTTGAACATGGGACTTATAGGATGCTTTCCTTCTGACGCTCTTATTGCCTCCACCGTCCGGCAAGGAACGATAGCCTACAACCGCTGGTTCACGCCCTGGTCAGCGACCAGAGAAGGACCAGCTGCCATTGTCACCTCTGCTGTAGCGAGGAGCTCTACCTCCTCGTCAGACCACCTTGCCTTCGCCAAGACGTGCCTGGTTGCCAACTCCTGGTGGAAGGAGTTGGTGGAAGGCTGTCTTTCGAGGGCCCTACAGCCCCAAAAGGTGGCAAAGGTGGACCCACTATGTGGGCAAGTGGAGAAATTGTCATCAGCCGCTCCTCTTTGGCTTGGGTTGGCCTCCGACATACCAACAGCGGCTGTTACAATGTTCCCAAAAGAATTTGTTTCAACGTGACGGTTACCACGGAATGAAGACCCGTGACAAGGGTAGACGTCACGGAAGGGTTCACACAGAGCTAGTGCCGGGAGGAAGCAGAGGACTGCGGTCAAGCGATGGAGGCTGCCGCTGTGTTCAGTCCTTCGAACCAACTTCTGCAATTGGCTCTAAGAACCAGCTCCTTGTCCTGCCAAGGATCCTAAGAACTAACTTTCCCTCCATTGGTCCTTAGAACCAACGTATACTCCAGCCAGTGATTTTTAGAACATTATCTCCTCCTAACACAGGTCTTCAGACCCAACTGCCACATATCCATACAACCGATTTCTCATCCTGAAAATGTTCATTAGAATCAAGTTCTCTTCCTACCTTTGGCTCTTAGAAGAAACCTTTCCTCCATCCACTGGTTGTTAGAACCATTTTCCCAGCTTCTGGTACTTAAAACGTACTTTTCGTCTTGCCACCTGTCCTTCGTCGCAACTTCATTTCCTGTCTCTGGGCTATCGAACCATCTTCTGCAAATGGTCCATACAACCGTCATCTTGTCCTGCAACTGATCCTTTGAACCAACTTCTCCCTCTGCCTCTGGTCCTGAGAACCAACTTCTTTTCCTGCAACCGGCCGTAGAGCCAGCCTCTCCTCGTATCACGTGTCCTCAGAAACTTTCTTCTCGTAAAGTCACTGGTCCTTAAAACAGCTTCTGCTGCCATTAGTCCCTAGAGCCAAGTTGTCCTGCCAATGAACCGTAGAACGAACTTTTTGTCCTGCCACTAGTCTTTAAAACCAACTTCTGCCACTGGTTCTTTGAACTAACTTCTTGCCCTGCCAATGGTCCTTAGAATTAACATCTGCCACTGGTTCAAAGAACCAACATCTCCTGCCTTATGTCCTTAGAACTAACTTCTCCTGTAAGTGGTCCTTAGAACCAGCTTCTCGTCCTGCCATTGGTCCTCAAAGCCAACTTCTCTTCCTGCCACTGGTCCTTAGAACCAACTTTTCGTCCTGCCACTGAGCCGTAGAAACAACTTCTCGTCCTGCCACTGGCCTTCAAACCAACTTCTCGTTGTGCCAATGGTCCTTAGAATATATTTTTCCTCGTGCCGCTCTTCATGAAAACGAACTTCTCCTGCCACTAATCCTTACAACCAATTTTTCGTCCTGCTACTGCCTATTAGAAACAACTTCTTGTACTGCCACTGGTACAATAATCATTAGAACAAACTTCTTATTACACTGGTTCTTAGAAACAGCTTCTCCCGCCTCTGGACCTTAGAACTAACCTCTCGTTTTACCAGTGTTCCTTCGAACCAATATTTCATCCTGCCATGGTCCTTAGAAAGGACTTTTTGTCCTTATAATGGTAATCATTATCAATTCTCTGTCCTTCCACTGGTTCTTAGAACCAACTTCTGTTGCCAATAGACATTAATATAAACTTCTCCTGCCTCAAGTCCTTAGATCCAAATCTTTGCCCTGACTCTGGTACTTAGAACCAGCTTCTCGTCCTGCCACTTGCCCTTAGAGCCAACTTCTTCCTTTGCTTCTGGTCCTGAGACCCAGCTTGTTCTATAATTGGCAATAGATCCAACCTCTCCTCGTATCACTGGTTTTCAGAACTATCTTTTAATAATGCCACTGGTCGTTAAAACAAAATTTTCCTGCCGTAGGCTCCCAGAATCAAGTTTTCCTACCACTGTTCCTTAGAGCTCATTTCTTGTCTTTAGAACCACCTATTCCTGCCACTGGTCTTAGAACCAGTTTATCTTCTTGCCACTGATTCGTAGACCCAACATCTGCCAAAAGTATTGAGAAGCAATTTCTTCTGACACTGGTTCTTAGAACCAACTTCTTGTCCTGCCGATGGCCCTTAGAACTAACCTCTCCCGCCAATGGTTCTTAGAACCAGTTTCTTCTGCTACCACTATTTCTTAGAACCTATATTTGCTTCTTCCACAGGTCCCGAGAAGCAGCTTCTGCCCCTGATCCTTAAAACCAGCTTCTCGTCCTGCCACTGTTCCTTAGAATCAACTTCTCGTGCCAGCAGTCCTTAGAACTACCTTCCCCAGTGACTAGTCCTTAGAACCAACTTCTCCTCCCGCCACTAGTCCTAAGAACCATTTTTTTTGCCTTGCCTCTCATAATCGAAACGAGCTTCTGCTACCGGTCCTTGGAACCAATTTCTTTTTCTGTCGCTGGTCCATAGAACCAATTTCTTGTCCTGCAATTGGTCCTTAGAACCGTCTTCACGTCCTACAACTGATCCACAGAACCAACATTTCGTAGTGCACTGGTCCTTAGGCCAGCTTCTTCCTCTGCCTCTGGTCCAGAGAACCAACTTTTTTCATGCAACTGGCTGTAAAAACTAACTTCTCGTGTCACTGGTTTTCAGAACCATTTTCCAATAATGCCTCTGGTCGATTAAATCAACTTTTCCTGCCATTGGTCTCAATAACCAATTTGTTCTGCCACTCATTCTTAGAACGAACTTCTTTTCCTTCCACTAGTCCTCAGGAACTACTTGTCCTGCCACTGTCTCTGAAAACCAACTTCTTTTCTTGCTAATGGTCCTGAGAACTAACTTTTCCTTCCACTGGTTCTTAGAACCAACTTCTCCTTCTGACACTAATTCTTAGAACCAATTTTTCGTTCTGTCTTTGATCATCAGAAACAATATCTGCTCCTCATGCTTCTGATTTCGTACCTTAGAACCATCTTATCTTCTTGCCTCTGGACCTTAGAACCACCTTCTCTTCCTGCCACTGGTCCTTAAAGCCAATTTCTTGTTTTGCCAGTGGTCTTACGACCAAATTTTTCATCATGTGACTGGTCCTCAGAAATGACTATTCGTCTTTCTAAGGTAATTATTACCAACTCTTTATCCTTCCACTGGTCCTTCGAACCAACTTCCCGTGCCACTAGTCCTTAGCACCAGCTTTTCCTCTTGCCACTAGTCTTTAGAAGCATTTTTTGCCCTGTCTCAGGTACTTAGAACGAACTTCTTTCCTGCCACCGTATCTTAAATAAGATTTCTTTTCCTGCCATTGGTCTATGAAACTATCTAGTTGTCCTAAAACTGGTCTATGGAGGTGTCTTCTTGCCTTGCAACTAATTCTTAGAACCAACGTGTCCCTGTGCCTCTGGTCCTGAGAACTAGCTTGTTCTCCTGCAACTGACCGTAGAACCAACCTCTCCTGGTGTCACTGATGCTCTGAACCATCTTCTCGTAATGCCACTGGTCCTTAAGACGAACTTTTCCTGATATTGGTCCCAAGAACCAAGTTGTCCGGCCACTGGTCCTTAGAACGAGCTTTTCTTCTGCCACTAGTCCTCAGAACCAACTTCTTCTCCCACTGGTTCTTATAAACAAGTTCTTGTTCTGCCACAAGTCATTAGCATCAATTCCCCTGCCACTGGTGCTTAGAACCAGCTTTTCGTCCTGCCACTGTTCCTTAGAACAAACTTTTAACATGCAACCAACCTCTCCTCTTGCCTCCGGTCCTTAGAACCATCTTTTTGTCCTGCCATTGACCCTTAGAAACAACGTTTTGTCTTGCCACTGACCTTTAGAACCAACTTATCGTCGTGCCAATTAGCCTTAAGATAACCCTCTCCCGTCACTGATCATTAGAACCAAATGTTCCTGCCAGTGGTCCCCACAGCCAACTTTTCATCCTGCCAGTGGTCACCACAGCCAACTTTTCATCCTGCCACTGGTTCCTAGAACCAACCTCTCTTCCTGTCAATGGTCCTTAGAACCAACTTTTCGTCCTGCTACTAACCCCTAGAAGCAACTTCTTGTCCTACCACTGGTCCTTATAACTAACCTCTGCCACTTATCATTAGAATTAACTTTTCCTCCTCAAACTGGTCCTTAGAAACAACCCACAACTTCGCCTGCCTCTTGGCCTTAGAACTATCTTCTCTTCCTGCCAATGGTCCTCAGAGCCAACTTCTTGTTTTGCCAGTGGTCTTTCGAACCAATTTTTCATGTTGCCACTGGTCTTTAGAAATAGCTTTTCGTCCTGCTAATGGTAATTATTACTAACTCTGTCTTTCCACTGGTCCTTAGAACCAATCTTCCATTCCATCAGTCATTAGAACCAACTTTTCCTCTTGCCACTAGCCCTTAGAAATAAATTTTTACCCTGCTTCTGGTGCTTAGAACGAACATCTAGTCCTGCCACCGGTCCTTCGAACCAACTTTTCCTGCTGCTGGTCCATACAACCAACTTCTTGTCATGCAACTGGTTCGTACAACTGTCTACTCGTCCAGCATCTGATCCTTGGAACCAACTTCTCGTCCTGCCACTGGTCTTTAGAGCCAACTCTTCCCCTTGTCTCTGGTCCCGAGAATCTACTTGTTCTCCTGCTCACTGTGTAAAACCAACCACTCCCTGTGCCACTGGTCCTTACAACCATCTTCTCGTAATGCCACTGGTCTTTAAGGCCAACTTTTTCTGCCACTGGTCTCTAGAGGCAAATTGTCCTGCCATTGATCCTTAGAACGAACTTCTTTTCTTGCCACTAGTCTTTAGAACCAACTTCTCCTGACACTGTTTCTTAGAACCAACTTCTTGTTATGCCAATGATCCTTAGAATCAACTATTTTTGCTGCCACTGATCATTAGAACCAACTTCTCCTCCTCCCACTGATCCTTAAAACCAACCTTTCGTCCTGCAACTGACATTTAGAAACAACTTCTTGTCCAACCACTTTTCTTGAGAACTAACTTCTCTTCCTGCCACTGGTTATCAGAACGAACTTCTCCTCACACTGGTCCCTAGAAATAACTCCTTTTCCTGCATCTGGACCTTAGAACCATCTTTTCTTCATGCCACTTGTCCTTAGAGCAAACGTTTCGTTTTTCCTATTAGTTTACGAACCAATTTTTCATACTGCCACTGGTCCTGAGAATTAAATTTTTGTTTTTCTAAGGGTAATTTTTTTTTTTGCAAATCTTTGTCCTTTTTGTGGTCTTTAGAACCAACTTCCCTGCAACTTGTCTTTAGAACCAACTGACCTTGCCACTAGTCCTTAGAACCAAAATTTCGCCATGCCTCTGGTACTTAGAATGAACTTCTCGTCCTGCCACCGGTAATCGGAACCAACTTCTTTTCCTGTCATTGGTTCATAGAGCCAACTTCTTGTCTTACAACTGGTCCGTAGAACCGTCTTCTCGTCCTGCATCTGATCCAACTTTTAGTCCTGCCACTTTTCCTTAGAGCCACTTTCTTCTGCCATTGTGGTCCTTAGAACCAACTTTTCTTCCTGCGACTTAGAACGATTTTTTTACTCCTCCTACTAGTCCTTAGAACCAGCTTCTTTTCCTGCCACTGGCCCTTAGAACTAACAACTTCCAACACTATTCCTTAAAATCAATTTCTCCTCCTACCACTGGTCCTTGTAACCAACTTTTCGTCCAATCATTGGTCCTTAAAACCAACTTTCTCTCTTACACTGGTCCAAGGAATCATTCCCTCGTCCTGCCGCTGGGTCTTAAACTAATGTATCCCCCTGCTATTGGTTTTAGAACGAACTTCCCGTCCTGGCACTGGCCCATAGAACGAACTTTTATGCACTGACAGTGTTCCTTAGAACCAATTTCTTCTGCCCTTGGACATTAGCACAAACTTCTTCCTACCACTGGTCCTTAGGGCTATATGTTTCTTCTGACACTGCTCCTTAGAACGAGCTTCTAGTCCTGACAGTAGTGCCTAGAACCAATTTCTTCTGCCAATTAATGTTAGAATAAACTTTTCCTCCTGCCACTGTACCTTAGAACCAACCTTTCTTGCTGTCAGTGGCATTTAGAATCAATTTTCCCTCCTGCCACTGGCCCTTCTAACCAACATCTCCACCAGCCACTAGTCCTTAGAACCAACCTTTCCTTGTGCCACTGATCCATAGATGCAGCCTCTCCTCCTACTACTGGTCCTTATAACCGACCTGTAACCCTGTCAATCCGTAGAAACAATTTCTCCCGCAACTGGTCATTCAAATCAACCTCTTCTGCCAATAGTCATTAGAACCAACCACTCTACCTACTACTGATCCTTAGAACCAACCCTTCTTCCTGTCTCTGGTCTTTAGAAACAACTTTTCCTGCCACTGGTACTTAGACTCAACGTCTTCTTCTCCCTCTGGTCCTTAGAACCAACTTTTCCTTCTGTCATTGGTCCTTTTAACCAACTTTTCGTCCTGCAGGTGGTCTTTAGAACCATATTTTTCTCCTACCATTGGTCCTAAGAACCATATTCTCGTCTTACCACTGGTCCTTTGAACCAACTTCTCTTCCCACTGGTTCTTGAAAGACTCTACTGCCACTCGTCCTTAGGACTGATTCTACTAGTGATCTTTAGGACCAACTTTTCGTCCTCTCACTGGTCCTTTGAATAAAATTCTAGTCCTGGTACTGGTCCTTAGAACCAACTTCTCCTGCCACTGATCATTTGACCCTACTTTTCTTCCTGCCACTGTTCCTTTGAACCAACTTTTCTTCGTACCAGTGGTCCTGAGATCCAACTTGTCCTTCAACCAACTTCTATCACTGGTCTTCAGAAACGACTTCTCTTACAGCCGCTTGTTCTTATAACTAATGTTTAGACCTGCTACTAGTCCTTGTAACTAACGTTTCCTTCTGCCCATGCTACTTAGAACTGACTCTTCCTCCTGGCAATGGTCCCTAGACTCAACTCTTTCTCCTGCTATAAGTTCTGCGAACCAACTTTTCATCCCGCTACTAGTCCTTATAACCAACTTTTCCTACCACTGAACATTAGAACCAACTTCTCTTACCACTGGTCCTTAGAACCAACTTCTACCACTAGCCCTAAGAACCAAAATTTTGCTCTGCATCTGGTCATAAGAGCAAACTTTTCGTCCAACCACGTCATTAGAACCAACTTCTACCATAGAAACAACTTTTTTTCCTGCCACTGGTCCCGTCTTTTCGTCCTGCAATTGATCCTTCGAAGCAATTTCTCAACCTGCCACTGGCTCTTATATCCAACATTTCCTTCCTTCCACTAGTCCTTGCAACCAACTGTTCGTCTTGTCAGTGGTCCCCAGAACTAAGTTCTCGCCCTGGTACTGGTCCTTAGAACTAACTTCTTCTGCCACTGATCCTCAAAACCAAATTATGGTCTTTAGAATGAACTTCTCTCCCTGCCATTGGTCCTAAGAACCAACATATTCTCGTGCCGGTTGTTTTGAGAATCAAATATCCCTCCTGCCACTGGTCCATTGAACTGATTGGTCCTCATATCTAGTTTCTACTGTTACTACTGGTCCTTAGAAATAGCTTTTCCTTCTACTACCAGTGCTTAGAACCTGCTTCTCTTCCTGCCATTTGTCATGAGAACTAACGTCTCCTCCCGTCACTAGTTCTTAAAACCAATTTCTCGTCTTGCCACTGGTCTTAAAACCAACTTTTCATTCTAGAATTGGTCTTTAGAACCATCTCTTCCTTTGGTCTTTACGACAAGAATCTTCTGCCACTCGTCCTTAGAACCACCTTCTACCATTTATCCTTAGAACCAACTTATCCTACCATTTATCCTTAGAACCAACTTCTCGTACCATTTATCCTTAGAACCAACTTATCCTACCATTTATCCTTAGAACCAACTTCTCGTCCTGGTACTGGTCCTTAGAACCAACTTCTCTTCCTTCCACTGATAGTTCGGCCCACCTTCTCGTTCTGCTACTGGCTTTTAGAGCCAACTTCTCGTCCTGCCATTAATCCTTTGAACCAACTTTTCTTCGTACCAATGGTCCTTAGAACCAACTTGTTCTTCTGCCGCATGCCTTTAGAACCAACTTCTCTTAACCAAAGTCGAATCCTGTCACTTGTCCTTTGCGCAAACTTTTCGTCCTGCCGCTGGGTCTTCTCCGCTGCCACTAGTTCTTCTTAAGACCAACATCTCTTCCTGCCACTGGTCCTTAGAATCAACGTCTCCTCTTACTATTGGTTCGTAGGACCAACCCTCCCTCCCCTCACTGGTTATTAGAAATAACGTCCTCTGCCACTGGTGCTTAGAACCAACTTCTTATCCCGCCAAACTTTTCTTCCTGCCACTGTTACCAAGAACCAACATCTACTTCTGGTCCTTGCAACTTTTCCTTCTGTCATTGGTCCTCTTAACCCACTTTTCGTCCTGCCTCTGGTCCTCAGAACTATATTCTCTTCCTACCACTGGCCCTTAAAATTATATTCTTGTCCTACCAATGGTCCTTGGAACCACTTTCTCCCGCCTTTGGGTCTTAGAACCAACTTTTCGTTAAATCACTGATCCTTTGATTCAAGTTCTCCTCCTGCAACTGGTCCTTAGAACTAAAGTCTCCTCCTATCACTAGTCCTTAAAACCAACTTCTCGTCTTGCCACTGGTCCATAGAGCCAACATCTGCCACCATCCTAAGAACCAACTTGTTCCTCTGCCTCTGGTCCTTAGAACTAACTTCTTTTACTGACATTGGTCGTTAGAACCAGCGTTTCATCCTGACAGTGGTTCTTAAAACCATATTTTCGTCCTACCACTGGTCCTTAGATTTTTCTTGTCCTGCCACTGGTCTTTAGAACTAACATTTCCTAACAGTGGTCCGTAAAACTAACTTCTCGTATTGTCTTTGGTCCTTAGAAGCAACTTCCCTTCCTGCCACTGGCCATTTGACTCAGCCTGTCGTCCTACCACTGGTCCATACATGCAAATTCTTGTTCTGCCACTGGTCCTTAGAACCATCTTGCCTCGAGGCATGATGTCAATCCCTGTATCCCGCCCCTCCGTTATTGATTGCCTGCTGTAATTAGGAATATATAGTATTGTATTTGCAACTTACATGACCACACCCAGTTTCATAAGGTCAAAATATTAATGATTTGTTTTTCTTTTAGGGAAATGTAGATTGGAAAGTTCTGCTATACAAGACACCTGAAACGACAGGAAGAGATTCTAAGAAGAGATCAAGTGTTTGCAAGTGGCTAATAGTTTCTCTCTCTCTCTCTGCAGAGAGAGAGAGAGAGAGAGAGAGAGAGAGAGAGAGAGAGAGAGAGAGAGAGAGAGAGAGAGAGAGAGAGAGAGAGAGAGAGAGAGAGAGAGAGAGAGAGAGAGAGAGAGAGAGAGAGAGAGAGAGAGAGAGAGAGAGAGATGGTGTCCAGACTGGGCATAACCCAGCGACAGCAGCGTGGCCTGTGGTACTACCATGGTCTGCTCACCTGTGGACAGGAGATTTTTCTTCTTATCTTCCATAAGACATATCGTGGAGGCCAAAACTCTATCAAACAACACATCTTTAGGCTTCTGGAGGAAGACCATAAGATCAAGTCTCAAGCACCATTAACTGATGCCAAGAAGGAGAAGCTTTACAAAAAGCAGTTTTATGAAAAACAGAAACAGATGTTAGAGGGCCAAACGCCTCTGGAAGATATCACATTATTATATAAGTTACTGAGGAACAACAGGATCTGCGACCTGGCTACTGATGACAATATATGGACAGATGAATCCCAGAAATTAGAACATTGGATTCATTTCATCAAAGATGAACGTGACAAATTGTCCCACGAGTCACTGGAACTCTCACAACAGGAATATACCGAACGGATGGAAAATCTGATGAGAATAGTGAAAGGAATGCTGCTTGAAGCTGGAAGACAATTTAATGAAGACTTTAGTCAGCTGTCCACCTGCCTCTGTCATAAAGTGAAGGCTATTCAGGAGACAAATATCATCGACAATCTGGATTCTTCCAACACAGAACATTGGCAGAGGCTGAAACGAATTCAAAAGCTGCGTCGAGAGCACGAGGAAAGAGACGCATTTGATGGGATGATGAGGGAAATGAAAAAGAGATACGAGGATCTGTGCCAAGTACAGCCCGCCCCATTGCTGCTGGGGTATAGCCACAAAGCTGAACTGCCTGAGATATTTGTCTCCATGGAACTCCAACAAGATAACGTAATGCATAACATGGGTGAGGATAGAGTTATCGTCACCCACGACCAGCTAGTGACAGTCAAGAGACCAGATGGTACCAATCCAACAGTGGTTATTGTCCAGGGAGAAGGTGGTGCAGGAAAGTCCACCCTTATGAAAATGGTTATGTATCATTGGTTGAATGAAACAGAGGAAATTGAAGGACTTTCATCCATTCCCCTCATGCTATTCATTGAATGTAGAGACTCAACCAAGGAAAGTCTAGATGACCTTCTCCAACAGTACAGCCCTAACACTAGTTCATTCTATGGTCCTGATCGTTTGAAGCAAATTGTAATGAGTCAGCCACTCATCATCATTGTTGACGGCTATGATGAGATCAATCCAGCCTCTACAAAGCTCTTGAATGAAATCTTTGGATACTATGGAGACCATATTAGAGTCTTTGTTACAACAAGACCGATTAACGCAAGACAGTTAGCAAAGATAGTGCCCGAAACAAAGATCAAAATGATTCTGCAAGTCCTAGGAATTCAGGAGAACCAGCAGCCCAACTTTGTAAGAAAACTTCTGCAAGTTCTACTAGACAGTGACGAAAAGATTCAGCACGAAACGCACATGATGATGAGGTACATGCGTGGCCTGACGGAGGACATGCGTAGTTTATTACATAATCCTCTAAACTTAAGTTTATTTGTGCTTTTGTGGGTCGAGAAGCCTGAAAAGATGAACTCCATAACCTCCATGTCTGCGCTGTACGCAACATTTCGTGAACTAACTACAAGTAAGGTCACTGAGAGACTGATGGAGAAAGGTCCAACGATGTCGGAAGCAGAAGACTTTTGTCAACAGTTCCTAAAGTATTTTGATGAATTAGCTTACGAGACTCACTTCAGGGGTGAGTTTGAGTTAAAAAGTGAAACTGTCATGGAACTGTGGAGGAAGATATGGGACCTGAGACTTCCAGATGAAGCAGGGGAAGACTTCTTATCCTCGTATTTCACAACTAAATTGTCCAGAGACCAGTTCACGCTCACCAGGATATACTGCTTCCGACACAGGTTAGAGCAGCAGTACTCTTGTGCTAGCCATCTTGCTACATTAGCCATTCAACGAACACCAAATTCGACGCTTACAGAGTTATTAGAACAGTCATACAGTAATAACCAAGATCTGGAAAGTAGAATGGATGAAGTGATGACATTCCTCACGGGAATATTACACATGAAAAAAGTCTTGCCTACATTTGCAAGAGAGATCATTGATCTTGTGGATATGCAGCAACGTTATAGCTTGGTGGTGATGGATACTTTGCTCCATCATTTAGCAGAGTGTGACACGGATATCACAGTGCTACAAGCTGCGCAGGCGAGACTCCATCTCTATCACAAGGAAGGGACTCGCATCTGGGTAATCAAGTCTGGGAGGTACCTGCGCTCTCTCCCACCCTTGTTAGCCTTAAGACCCGTTGAGGAGCTCTCCCTTGAAATTCCTGAAAACCCAGAAACTCTCACTTCTCTATATCCCACCATCCAGTATGCTTTAAAGATGAACATTAAGATAGGCTTGTACCTTTGTTACCAACGGGACGGGTCCCAGGAAAAAGACGACAGGAGTCTACAAATATTCTCGGGTACCACACTGTTGGACGGGTTTCGGGGACGCATCAGTGTAGGTGGGGTGCGGCTGCTGCCTGAGACGCTTGAAGTCCTGAACCTTGAGGAAGTGGATGTGGAAACCTTAGCAAATCTCGCTACACGACTCCATAGTCTCCACAAACTTAACACCCTGAGTGAGTATATATCCTACATTATTTCTTCAACAAATATTGATATGTTTCTCAGGGAAATATAACTGTTAGCAATGCCTAGCCAGGCAGGGAATGAGGCAGGCACATCCTGACATCCCTAACGCAAACCCGTCCATACACACTGATATATATCTTTCGTCATCCTACCCAGGCAGAAGAGGGGAAGCAGTTACACCCAGACATCCGTAACACAGACCCATCCCCATACACTGGCTGTCTGGTTAACTGGCCTCCATCCTACCTCGGCAGGGAGGAAGACAGGTACATCCAGACGTCCGTAACAAAGAAATGTTCCTACACACGTATACATGGCTGGCTGGCTGCCCACTGTCCTACCTCGGCAGGAAGGAAGGCACACAAACCCATTCATCCTTAATATAGACCCATCCATACACACTGATGCATGGCTGGCTGCCCACCTTCCTATAAAGGACAGGGAACGAGGTAGGTGCATCCAAACGTCCCTAACATAGACCCGTCCCCAGACACTGATATGTGTCTGTTATGCGGCCATCTACACAGACAGAGAGAGAGGCAAGCACATCCGTACACCCAGACAATTCCTGACACAGACCTGTTTCTACAAACTGATATATGGATGGCTGATCGCTATCCTAGCTAGGCAGGAAGGGAGACAGGTATAAACAGACATCCCCTGCACAGACCTGTTTGAGGCTGCTATGTAGCTGGATATTCACCAACCTTTCCAGGCAGGTAAGGAGGCAGGCACACATATATATCCCTAGAACAGAACTGCCCTTCATACACTGATGTATGGCTGGCTGGCTGGTCTCCATCCTACCTAGGCAGGGAGGGAAGCACGCATCCTTAACACAGACCCATCCCACACACTTTTATTTGGCTCGTTAAAATCGTACCCAGACAGGGAAGAAGGTAGGCACATCAGTCATCCTAAACACAGATCCGTTACCATCCAATCCAGGAAGGAAGGGAGGGAGGAACGTATACCCATTCATCCCAAACATGCCCCGTCCCGCACACTGAAGTATGGCTGGCTGCCTACCATACTACCCAAGCAGGGAAGAAGGCAGGCACACTAAGACAACTCCAGGACAAGCCTGGAGTTGTGATGATACAGTACAGTCGAGTATAATTCTAAATTCAGCATTCTGACACACTTTAAGAGGACTTAAGTATTATTCCCCAGGAAGAGAAGCACAGCCTAGGCAGTGGTAGTCTATGATTGATCGTACGTAGTTAATGTATAGTGTTCTAGAAAGACGGATAGTGGTGTCCTTCTGTGTCTTGTCAAGGATAGAGAGTTGGTAGAGTCTCATTTGGAGAGTCTGTGATCTCTTTCAAATAGGCCTTTGTCCAGGAGTGATTCCAGTTGTATGAAAAACTGCTGGAAACCCCAGGTAGCAGTAGTGAGAGGCAGACGGACTAACCCCAGCCATACGTATGTCATTTGGGCCTCGGACATGGGAAGAAGGGATTCGACATGTGGAACGACGAGAGGTTCTTGTAGTCGAATGAGGTCCGCTGCCTGGATACAAATGTCGTCCACGTAAATAGCTGCGCTCTCTCTCTCTTTCTCTCTCTCTCTCCCTCCCCTCCCTGGGGAGGATGTCTAGTGGTTGTAGGAGTCTGTGCATCAGGGCACTGAACAGAAAGAGGGTCAACACTCCACTTGATAACAATGATAATAATGATGATGATGATAATAATAATGACAATGATAATGATAAAAATGATAATAATAATAATAATAATAATAATAATAATAATAATGATAATAATAATGATAACAATAATAATGATAATAATGATAATGATAATAATGATAATGATAATAATAATAATAATAATAATAATAATAATAATAATAATAATAATAATAATAATAATAATAATGACAATAATAATAATAATGATAATAATAATAATAATAATAATAATAATAATAATAATAATAATAATAATAATAATAATAATAATAATAATGACAATAATAATAATAATGATAATAATAATAATAATGATAATAATAATAATAATAATAATAATGATAATAATGATAATGATAATAATGATAATAATGATAATGATAATAATAATAATGATAATAATAATAATAATAATAATAATAATAATAATAATAATAATAATAATAATAATAATAATGATAATAGTAATGATAATAATAATAATAATAATGATGATAATAATATTGATAATGATAATAATGATAATGATAATAAAGATAATAATAATGATAATAATGATTATAATACTAACAGTAATAACGATAATATTAATAATGATAACGATAGGGATAATGATAATGAGAATCATAGTTATGATAGCTCTCAAGTATGAAGATGCTCCTGCGTCTGACAACATCCTCGGCATGTTTACAGGTATAGATAATATAGTACAGTATTTCCTAAGAAACATATCGCTTCAGTAACAAGCAAATTCTATTCTGCTAAAATGGATGGATTATTGGCGAATGTGTATGGGGGCTAGTCATCCTTCGTCTGCCAGCTTCCTTGGCGTGTCTTCTGACAGCCTTTTTATAGTATCGAATATTTGCTATAAAAGCCGTTTCTGTCTGTCTTCTGTTTATAGACTTTATACACACCGAAGATGTAGCCAGACGCATCATGACTAACACCCATAAACATATGCGATCAGTTCCTTTATTTCCTTGGCAGAATAGAAATTGCTGGCTGCATGTGTGATATATTTTCAAGAACGTATTCTATAGATGAGCGGGAAGGTTATGTTGACAATACGAGAGGTATGAAGAGGAAAAATGACGGGAATGATTTAAAAGAATAAAGGTTCGTTGTTGTTGAAGCGTGTGCTTCAATGGCCGCCTGGTCAGAAATTCCAAGCCTTCTACAAATTCGAGCAGACGACGGTCAGGAGGGCGCGAGTCTGCTCGTAACTTTCCATGACCCATATGTGTAAAATTGCACTCCTTTTCATTTATGGAATAATGTATCATAAAGCTGAGATAAAACAAATTTTTCTTTATCTTACTAAGCACTGACGACTTCACTGTTCTTTTTTGTAAAGTGTTGTTCGTGAAGCTGCGGTACATACCGAAGCCAGACACCGTAACACGTCTCCAGTACCATGGACGGGGACTGTGCATTCACCTGCTGCCTCCAGTTACGCAGGACGACCAGGCCGGCAAGCTGGGTGCCTGGCTGGGGAACATATGGCCCCCATCACCACCACCACAGGGTGACAAGTTGAGAGCCTGGATACTGACTATATGGCCCGAAACACCTCCACCACATTACTGCGTTTATATCTGGGACACTAACCTCACAGGTAAGTTAAACATCCAACACTGGAAACATGAAGAATGATGCTGGTGACCAGCTGGCCAATCTACTGACGGCTGACATGCATAGGGGTCTGGATGACAGATAACATGCTTGTGGACCTGGATGACGGTTGACGCACTGGTGGACCTGGATGACGCTTGACACACTGGTGGACCTGGATGACGGTTGACGCACTGGTGGACCTGGATGACGGATGACGTGCCGAGAACCTGGATAAGAGATGAGGTGATAGGGATCCGGGGTGACGCTGAACTGTAGGGGAGCTGGGTGACGGCTGACGTGTTGAGGGACCTGGGTGAAGGTTGACATTCCGGTGTGTGACAATGGGGTGGTGGATGGGTGAGCTGTGCATTATCTTGATGACAGATGGCATGCTGTAGGTTGGATGAATTGATCCCATCCCCTAGAAATCTGGCATACGAAGAGAGGATAAAACTACTTGATCTCTTCTCCCTTAGAGAACGTAGACTTCGCGGCAAACTTAATCCAAGTGTTCAAAATTCTGAGCAAGTTCGATAAAGTAAATCACGAACATCTTTTCGAAGTACAAGAAAATACGGTTACCAGGACAAATGGAATAATACTCAAAGCTAAATGATATAGTACGGACGTGGGAAAAGCTTCTTTTCCTATAGACAAATATTCTATAAATTCAGCTATACTCTAAGGAAACGCTAGAAATAAACTACAAGCGACACCGTAACGCGGACACTAGAAGGCTAATGTGCAGCAGCGGAGAGTTGATGATAGCTTAAAAAACTGCTGAGCTGAATTACATTTTCTTGTCAAGTTAAAAATCCTACTTTTTTTTTTCTTTTTCACCAAACAACCCAACCGTGAGCCAATCAGGCTTCCTGTTGTCTGTCTTTTTCATTTAAACTCATGTAAACACTGTCATCATACTCCTCAACGCTACCCCCAAACTCTTAACTATCCCTACATTCTTCAACATTAACACCACAATCCTCAATCCTAACACCATACTCCTCAACACTACCACCACACTCTTCAGCAATACTACCTCACTGCTCAATACTACCACGTTGCTCCTCATCGCTACCACTACACTGCTCAACAATACTATCTCATCGCCCAACACTACCAACATGCTCTTCACCACTACCACCACACCCCTCAACACTATCACCACACTGCTCAGCAATACTATCTCATCGCCCAACACTACCACCATGCTCCTCAACACTACCACCACACTACCACCACACTCCTCAGCACTACCACTATACTCCTAAACATTAACACCACACTCCTCAACACTACCACCACACTCCTCAACACTACCACCACACTCCTCAACATTACCACCACACTCTTCAACACTACCACCACACTCCTCAACACTACCAGCATACCGCTCAGCATTACCAGTGCCATCTTCAACACAACCATCGTACTCCTGAACACTAACACCACATTGTTCAATACTAGCACCGTAATCCTCACCACTACAACCAAACTCCTCAACAGTACCATGAAATTGCTCAACATTTCCACCACGATTCTCAAAACTACCATCACGCTTTTCAACACTACTGTCACAGTCCTCAGCACTGGGTCTAAGCAGATAAAACTGTATAAACCTATGGCATATGAACACGAATATAGTGCATATGAATGCGCACTTTCATAGAACATATAATGCTCTCCAACAGCCAGGATTCGTACTCGAACCTTTTGCGTGGAAGTTGCGAATGCTTAATGCTAGTCTATTATCGCCCATAATAGAGAAATAACTGTTCGATGACAAGAAGTCGAATACCCTGCGTCTCACATCCATGAGCAACGGGGTCTACACCGGTCAAATCTAATCAGGCTCACATTACTAGCAGATAGCACTTTACAAAACCTTACTGTACAAACGCGGAGGTATAAGAACACGAATATACCGCATATGAACACCGATATAGAGTATATGAACGTGCACATTCATAGAACACATAATTACCTCTAACAGCCAAGATTCGAACCCAGGACCTTTTGCATGGTAGTCAAGAACGCTAATGGCTAGGGTATGATCGGCTCTCATAGGAAAGGAAAATATTCGATTACAAGTAATCGAATCGTCTCATATTCCTGAGGAAAGTGACCTGCACCGGTCAAATCCCATGAGGCTGAAATTACTAGCAGCTAAATTTTACAGAACTTTATAGTACATACACGGAGGTAATGAACACGAATATAGTGCATATGAACGAGCACTTTCATGAAACACATAATACCCTCCAACAGTCAGAATTCGAAATTAGGACCTTTTGCGTGTTAGCTAAGAACGCTAACAGTAGGCTATGCTCGCCCATTATAGAGAAATGATTATTCGGTTACAAATATTCGAATACCTTTCGTCTCACATCCATTAGCAATGGGGGTCCACACTGGCCAAATCCATCTGGCTCACATCACCAGCAGCTAGTATTTTACAGAACCTTACCGTACAAACGCGGTGGTATATGAACATGAATATAGTTCATATGAAAGTGCACTTTCATAAAATAATAAATACCGTCCAACAGCAGCGATTCAAACCCAGGAACTTTTGCGTGGTAGTCAGGAACGATAACGGCTTGGTCAAAATCGCTCCTAACGGTGAAATAACTATTCGATCACAAGTAATCAAATACCCATCCTCTCATATTCATGACAACGGGGTCTATACCAATTAAATCCCATTGTTCTCACATTACCAGCAGGTAGCATTTTCCAGAACCTTACTGTTCAAACACGGAGGTGTATCAATGTGAATATAGTGCACATAAACTCTCTCTTTCATAGAACACATTCTCCAACAGCCATGATTTGAACCTGGGACTTTTAGCATGGTAAAACGTAACCGTAACGCTATGGCTATTGTCGCCCATAAGAGGAAAATAACTGTTTGATTACATTAATCGAATACCCTTCGTCTCACATTCATGACCAACAGGGGCCACTCTGGTCAAAGTCCATCAAGCTCAAATTACCAACAGCTACCATTTTATAGAACGTTACTGTACAAACTTTATGGTATATGAACACGAATTTAGGGCCTATGAACGTGCATATTCATAGAACACATACTATCCTCTAACAGCCAGGATTCGAACCACGGACCTTTTGCTTGGCAGTCGATAATGTTAATAGGTAGGCTATAATCGCCCCTAATAGGGAAATGACTATATGATTACAAGTAATCAAATACCCTTCGTCTCATATTCATGAGATCGGGGTCTACACCGGTCAAATCCCATAATACTCACATTACCAGTAGCTGGCATTTTACAGAACCTTACTATACAAACACGTAGGTATATGAAAACGAATAAAATGCATATGAACGCGCACTTTGATAGAACACATAATACCCACTAAGAGCCAGGATTCAAACCCAGGATATCTTGTGTAGTAGTCGAGAACACTAACTGTTAGGCTATAATCGCCTCTAAGGGGAAACAACTAATCCATTACAATTATTTTCAAAGATGGGGTCTACACCGGTCAATTCCCATTAGGCTCACGTCACCAGCAGCTAGCAATTTACAGACCTTACTGTACAAACACGGAGGTATATGAACACGAATATTGTGTATATGAACTTGCACCTTCATAGAACACATAATACCCTTCAACAGCCAGGATTGAGCCAAGGACATTTTGCGTGATAATCGGGAACGTAACGGCTAGGGTACGATCGCCAATAACAGAGAAAGAAATATTTGATTACAAGTAATCGAATACTTTTCCTTTCACATCCATGAGCAACGGGGTCTACGCTGGTCACATCCCATCAGGCTCACATTACCAGCAACTAGTATTCTACTGAACCTTACTGTACAAACGCGGAGGTATATGAACGCGAATACAATGCATATGAACGAACACTTTCATAGAACATATAATACCTTCCAACAGCGAGGATCCGAACCCAGGACATTTTGCTTGGTAGTTGTGAACATTAACGGGTAGGCTACGATCGCCCATAGTAGGGAATTGGTTATTGGATTATAAGTGACCGAATACCCTTCGTCTCACAACCATAAGCAAAGGGGTCTACTCTAGTGAAACCCCACCAGGCACACATTACCAGCAGCTACCATTTTACGGAACCTTACTGTATAAACGAGAAGGTATATGAACACGAATACAGTGCATACGAACAGACACTTTCATAGAACATACAGTACCTTCCAACAGCCAGGATCCGAACCCAGGACCTTTTACTTGGTAGTCGGAAACGCTAACGGGTAGGCTACGATCTCATAGTAGGGAAATAAGTATTTGATTAGATGTAACTGAATACCTATCGTCTCACATCCACAAACAACGGAGTCTACACTGGTCAAACCCCATCAGGCTCACATTACCAACAGTTAGTATTTTACAGAATCTTATTTTACTACAAAAGCAGATATATATGAATACGAATATAGTTCATATTAGCACACACTTTCGTGGAACACATAATACCCTCCAACAGCCAGGATTCGAACCCAGGACCTTTTGCACTATAGTCAGGAACGCTAACGGCTAGGCTATGATCGCCCATAAGGAAATAACTATTCGATTACAGTCAATCAAATACCCTTCCACTCATATCCATAGGCAACGGGATCTACATCAGTCAAAACCAATTTGGCTTATACTCCCAGTAGCTAGCATTTTATAGAACCTTGATATAGAAACGCTCAGGTATATGAACAGGAATATAGTGCATATGAACGCACAATTTCGTAGAACACACAATACCCTTCAACAACCGGGATTCGAAACCAGGACCTTTTGTTTGGTAGTAGGGAACGCTAACGGCTAGGCCATGATCCTCTCTAATAGGGAAATAATTGATCTACTATAAGTATTCATATACATTTACTCTCTCATTTTTGAGAATGGGGTCTACGCTGGTCATTTCTCATTAGGCTCACGTCACCAGCAGCTGGCAATTTACAGACCTTACTGTATTTGAAGTTATTTGAACACGAATACAGCGCATATGAACGAACACTTCCATATTATTAATTTATCAATATACCTAACCGCCGTCCACCGCTTTAGCGAGGTAACGCACGGAAACAAACGAGGAATGGCCCAACCCACCCACATACACATGTATATACATAAACGGCCACGAATACATCCATATACATTTCACCGCTTACATACATATACATACACAGACATATACATATATACAACATTACATTCATACTTGTTGCCTTCATCCGTTCCCGTCGCCACCCCAACACACGAAATAGGATTCCCCCTCCCCCCTCCAGAGATGTAGCGCCAGGAACAGACAAGAAAGGCCACATTCGTTCATTCACATTCAGTCTCTAGCTGTCATGTGTAAAGCACCGAAGCCACAGCTCCCTTTCCACATAGACCTTTCCACGCAGACCTTTCAATGGTTTACCCCAGACGCTTCACATGCCCTGGTTCAATCCATTGACAGCGCGTCGGCCCCGGTATACCACATCGTTCCAATTCACTCTATTCCTTGCACGCCTTTCACCCTCCCGTATGTTCAGGCCCCGATCGCTCAAAATCTTTTTCAATTCATCCTCCCACCTCCAATTTGGTCTCCCGCTTCTCGTTCTTCCCTCTACCTTTGACACATATATCCTCTTTGTCAATCTTTCTTCACTCATTATCTCCATGTGTTCAAACCATTTCAAAACACCCTCTTCTGCTCTCTCAACCACACTCTTTTTATTACCTCACATCTCTCTTACCCTTTCATCACTTCCTCGATCAAACCACCTCACACTACATATTAACCTCAAACATTTCATTTCCAACACATCCACCCTCCTGCGCACAACCCTATCTATATCCCAAGCCTCGCACCATATAACACTGTTGGAACCACTATTCCTTCAAACATGCCCATTTCAGCTCTCCGAGATAACGTTCTCGCCTTCCACACATTCTTCAAGGCTCCCAAAACCTTCGCCCCCTCACTTCCGCTTCCATTGCTCGCTTCCGCTTCCATTGTTCCTTCCGCTGCTAAGTCCACTCCCAGGTATCTAAAACACTTCACTTCCTCCAGTTTTTCTCGAGGAGGATGAGCACTCCCAGCAAGACTCCTGTTTCCCCGCCCCCTTTAGTCGCCTTCTACGACATGTAGGGGATACGTGAGAAATATTCTTTCTCCCCTATCTTCATGGACAAAACACTTTCATAGAACATAATACCTTCCAACAGCGAGGATCCGAACCCAGGACCTTTTGCCTGGTAGTTGGAACGCCAATGGGTAGGCTACGATCGCCCATAGTAAGGAAATAAGTATTTGATCACAAGCAACGGGGTCTACACGGTCAAATCCCATTAGGCTCACATTATCAGCAATTAGCATTTTACAGACATCAGTGTACAAATGGGAAGGTATATGAACACGATTATGGTGCATATGAACGCGCAGTTTCATAGAAGACATAGAAGACACTACAACAGCCAGGATTCAAACCCAGGATCATTTGCTCGGTAGTCGGGAATGTTAATGTTAAACTAAGCTATAATCTACCCTAATAGGAAGGTAACTAATCGATTACAATTAATCAAATACCCTTCCTCTCACATTCATGAGAATGGAGTCTACACAGGTCAAATTCCATTAGGCTAACGTTACCATCATTTGCCTGACTGTACAAACATGGAGGTATATGAACACGAATATAGCGTATATGGACGTGCACTTTTATAGGAAACTTGATAGCTTCCAACAGTTAGCATTCGAACTTATGAAATTTTGAGTGTTTGTCGAGAACGCTAACGGCTGGGATATGATCGTGCCTAATAGGGACATAACTATTTTACTATAGTCGAATACCCTTCGTATCACTTCCATGAGCAACGGGGTCTAAACCGGGCATATCACTTCAGGCTCACATTATAAGCAGCTAGTATTTTCCGGAACCTTACTATACTACAAAGCGGAGGTATAAGAACACAAATATAGTTCATATGAACATGCACTTTCATAAATCACATAATACCCTCCAACAGCCAGAATTCGAACCAAGGACCTTATGCATCGTAGTTGGGAACGCATTAAGGAAATAATCGAATACCCTTCATGTCACATCCATAAGCTACGAGGTCTACGCCAATCAAGTCCCATTTGGCTCATCACCAGCAGCGAGCATTTTACAGAACCTTATCATAGAAACGCGGAGGTATATGAACACGAATATAGTGCATATGAATGCACAGTTTCATAGAACATATGATACCCTCCAACAGCTGGGATTCGAAACTAGGACCTTTTGCGTGGTAGTAGGGAACATAACGGCTAGTCTATGATCCTTCCTAATAAGGAAATAACTAATCGACTAGAAGTATTCAAATGCATTTACTCTCACAATTTTTAAGAATGGGGTCTACACCGATCATTTCCAATTACCCTTAAATCACCAACAGCTAGCGTTATACAGAACCTTACTGTACGAACACGGAGGATTTGAACCCAGAGCATTTTGCGTGATGATCAAGAACGGTAAATGGTAGGCTCTGATCGCCACTAATAGAAAAATCAATATTCGATTATAAGTAATTATCATTCGCGTCATATCCATGAGCAACGGGGTCTACACTGGTCAAATTCCATTAGGTTCACATTACCAGCAACCAGCATTTTAAGGAATCTTACAGTACAAACACGGAGGTATATGAACACGAATACAATGCATAAGAACAAGTACTTTCATACAGCACATGATACCTTCCAAAGGTCAGGATTCGATCCTAGGACCTTTTGCGTGGTAGTAGGAACGTAACGTTACGGCTAGGCTATGATTGCCAATAGGAAAATAACAAATAGTTTACAAGCAATCCAATACCGATCATCTCACATCCATGAGAACGGGGTCTACGCCGACTGAATCCCATTAGGCTCACATTACCAGACGCTACCATTTCACAGAACTTTACTGTACAAACACGGAGGTATATGAACACGAATGTAATGCATGTGAAGGCCCACTTTTATATAACACATAATACCTTCTAACAGCTAGGATTCGAGCCCAGGACCTTTTCCGTTGTGGTCGAGAATGCTAACGGGCAGGCTATAATCGTCCCTAACACGGAAATAAACATTCGATCAAAAGTACTCCAATACCCTTCGTCTCACATCCATGAAAACGGGGTGTACAGACAGGCGGGTAAGTATTGATACACTTTCGGTGTTATACTTAAATGGCACAACAAACGAAAGAAACTGGAAAAAAGTCATGACTCCTGTGGCACGTTGGCATCCTTGTGTATGTCTTGTGTATGCAGTGATGCACACAACCTTGTGTGCTTATTTGTATAATAGGTAATTGATATGGTGTCACTGTGATTGTAAGTCATAATATAACACATAAATAATATGGTATTCATGTCATGTCTAAATGCGAAATCGTGCATGTGTCAGCGCCCAACACCTTTCCACATATTGCTAGTTTGTAAGGGTTGTTCTTGCCAGGTAATATAGACCGTATGGGAAATGTGATTATTCTTTGCAGCTGGCCTCAATAATAGATGCTAGAGGACACCTGAAACTTCAATAAATGACCGAGCACGTCTGAGTGAGTCTTGCAGCACTGACGCCTGAGGGTTGACAGCGAGTGTATCATATAATACCAGTTGTCATATAATCAATAATCCACTTGAGACATAACCTACGTCAGGGACAGAAAACCAGATATGTTCAGAAACGGTTTACGTCGAGCACACAGTTGAGTCTATGTTGCTTGGAAGCCACCAACCAAAATGTCAAATCGCGTTTGTGTGGGCTACGTACGTTTTCCCACGCCCGCAGAGCACCAGTGACAACTTAGTTAAGGCGACGACCAATTCAGGTGTTCCGAATTGCCCTCGTCAGGGTTGCCCAGACATGTTCTATGGGATTAAGGTTGGGGAAATTAAGATGATGTAGCGTAAGATAATGCGTGTGTACGTTGCCGAAACCCAACGTGAAACGGTGGTTATTGATATACCAATTTCTCGAAAGCCACACCCCTTCCTGTGGAGGGTGACAGTAGTTGTTCGACCACTTTCTGAACACTCCGTACTGAATGCTATAATCTTCATAGGAGTTTACAATATTGACTCGAATGGTCTTCCATGTGTGTCAGTAGTTTTGACAAAAGGCCATACCCTAAAGTATGCAGTGTCAGCAATTTTAGCCCTACTGACCTCCACGAAAGGCTGTTCAATGACCATTCCTAAAGTCCGAGTTGGCAACTTCTACAGCTGGAAGATTCATATGTTTCGATACATGTTTGTATCTGTACAAACATGGAGGTATATGAACACAAATATATTGTATATGAACGCGCTCTCTCACAGAACACAAAATATCCTCCAACAGCCATGATCCGAATCCAGGACTTTTAACGTGCTAGTCAAGAGCGCTAACTGCTAGGCTATGATCGTCTCTGATAATGAAATAACTAATCGATTGGAGTAATCGAATATCCTTCGTATCAGATCCATGAGAAATGGGGACCACATCAGTCAAATCCCATCAGGCTCACATTACCAGCAGCTACCCTTTTACAGATCCTTGCCGTACAAACGCGGAAGTATACGAATACAAATACGGTGCTTTTAACACGAACTTTCATAGAACACATAACACCGTCCAACCTTTAGCGTAATTGTCGGGAGCGGTAACGGTAACGGTAATCGCCCCAAAGAAGGAAATAACTGTTCGATTACAAGTAATCAAATACCCTTCGTCGAACATTCATGAGAACAGGCTCTATACTGATCAAATTCAATTCCGCTCACATTACCAGCACTTAGCATTTTACAGAACTTTTCAGTACAAAGGCGGAGGGATATGAACACGAATATAATGCATATGAACGTGCACTTTCATAGGACACGTGATACCATCCAACTTTACATACAGAGTTGAAAGCGACTTCAAAAGTAATTTGTCGGTGATCGTTTCCCCAACTTCAGCATTATCAATGAGATCCTCATTTGCAGTCAGAACTAATTCTAATATATTCTTGTCGCGAGTAGGTTTCTCGACTAAATTTAGGTAGGGTCCACACCTGGAGCTACCGGAAAGAAATTCTCCCTACTTAGATTCTGGTATGTTAAAATCTCCTACTGAGATAGAATCTCGTTAGTCACAATTTTCTTCTAAGCGATCATGAAATCTTTGTCTTCCTCTGGTGCCTGTGCGGGTAGCCTGTAAACTAGTCCTTTTATCATTTTCTGCGTAGTTTATCTTTAATTTCTACAAAAATGAAGTCGACATTCCCAACAACTACAACAGTTTTACTGCGGGATGTAAACGAACTAGAACAAAGAGCAGGACACCACCGCCTACTTTGTTTCCCCTATCCTTAGCAAACAGTGTACACGGGCTGTTTTTTTTTTTTTTTTCCAAAACGCACGTGTTGACTCACTAAGGTGCCTTTCAAAACGCGTACCTCCCACCTCATTCACGTGTGATCCGTCCTTCATAAGCTTATCAGACTACATGCAAAATTACTGCCACAAGTATGACTTCAACTCCATCCTGAAAACAGTTGTTCATTAAACTATCGTTATAGTGAACGCCTTACTAAAGAACATGTCTCTGTCGCAGATATTAGGGAGAACTCCTAAAATCATACTATCATTATTTTTATCTCGAAAGTATCGAATAAGATGGTGTTTTTCTCCAACGGCTCCTCCGATCTCTCTTTCAGTACAGTTTTAGAACGTACATGACAAATTGACAAATATATTATTGTTAGTGCCTCCACAAACCTCGTCTGCAGCTTCGACAACATCGTCTACCTTGGCATATTGAAGCAATAGGTATTATGTTCCTAGACTTCCAAAATGCATTCGACAAAATTCCTCACTATAAATTGATACTTAAAGTACGACTTTGGGCATAACCGGCTGCAAAAGAAACTGGATAGAAGCTTGGTTACTTAATAGGAAGTGAAGAGTCGTAATGAATGGTGAATCATCACCGTGGTCACCCATTACTAGTGGGGAACACCAGGCGCCTGGTCCGGGGCCTGTACTTTTCATCATTTATATTAATGACATTAACGTAGGACTGAATACCAACGTCCAAACCTGCCGATGACACAAAAATCGGCAGTGGCATGGTAAATGAAAAGGATAAGCTAACATTACAAGAGGATCTAGATAGAATAATTGAATTGGTTAGAAAATTGCAAATGCCTTTTAACGTCAGCAAATGTCGGCTGATGTATGTAGGAAACCTCAAAAAGAAATTTGTCTATAAACTGTTGGGCCACAAGATAAAGAAGAACTCGTGTGTGAGGGATCTGGAGATCACTGTCTCCAACAACTTCAAGTTGTCCCAGCATTATCACGAAACTGCCGAGAAAGCGGATAGGATGTTCAGATATATTAGCAAAGTTTTACATACATACATCCAATACACGGTAGATTCTAGCCCTCCAACGACCACTTACATAGAAATATTCTTGAATTGGCCGCATTGCAGCAGAGAACAACTAAACTGATTCCTCCCTTACATAACAATCATATTGAGGACAAACTGCGAGAAGTGAATTTGTTATCTCTAAGCACAATGCGGCTCCAAGCCTAGTTAATAGAATATTAGAAAATACTTGAAGAATTGAACAATGTCGGTATAGACTTTTTTAACGGTAGCGCCAGTGCTACTAACGAGAGAAAATGGACTAAAACTTAGAGATCACCAAGTTGATTTGGATTGCACAAAATATTTCTTTACCAGTGACATTGTCAACGTGTGAAATAAGCTCACAAATCATGTTCTCCAGAGTAACACTTTTAATGTGTTCAAAATTGTTTTTGATCATTATCGATCATGCATAATTATTTTAACCAGTCATGATAACGTAAGTGGTATGCTACTTTCGTAACCAGTGACCTCGCCTTGGCCCATACAATGTGTTACATGGTAAGTAGAGACAACAGCTCAAAGTTTGTCCATATTATTGCTCTTATAACAAAAACTGAAAGGGTGCATGTCCTTAGAGCTGGTATGCATGAAGTACTCACGTTATCGTAACTTCTGACTTTCTTATAAAGATTTCCTTCAGGCATACCAGTCCTCCAAGGTTCTTTGCTATTCGTTTCCCGTCCGTCGCTTTCCGGAGGGGGTGGAGTATGGGGCAATAGCCCTTGCTTTGCTGTCATTTTCTTTTATTGCTTTAAATGAGACTGCAATTTTTTCTGTAGTGTTAAGGCTAAACCACCTCGCTTGGACCTTGGGTCTGTGTATCTGTGTATCTATGTAACTTTGTAACTCTCTCCAGCTGCAGGGATCGAGACGTTACTAGAGAACTTTGGGGCCACATATGCTCGTCCTGACAACCGCAAGGGCAAGAAGACATCCTCGTCCTCCACAGTTAATGCAACCAGTAGAGACCAGAAGAAACTAAAAGTCAAAATTCCTGACTACAGAAGTGACCAGATGGGGCCCTCATCCTCCACAGATGCTGCCACTAGCGGGTACCTGGAGAAACGTGTAGTCAAACTTCCTGACGACTGTAGGGGCAAGAAAAGGCCCTCGTCCTCCCCAGATGCTGCCACTGGCAGGGACGTGAAGAAACTTGTAGTCAAATCTCCTGACTACAGTAGTGGCCAGGCGGGTCCCTCGTCCTCCGCAGATTCTCTCACTACCAGGAAGGCAATGACACAACGAGTTAAACTTTCTGACACCCTTACAAACCAGGCGGGGCTTTCTTCCTCCCCACTCGCCTCCATTACTGGGAGGTTCAAGAATTTTGTAATCAAATTTCCTAAAAACAGAAAGGGCGAGGCAGTACTGTCGCTATCCCCAGATGCTGCCAATAGCAGGAAGCTGGTGACACTCGATGAAATGAAAAGTGACCCAGGATGTAGTGAGAGTGGTGATTCAAGTAGAGGTGAGAGCAGTAATGCGAGAGGCAGTGAAAGTGGTGATACAAATGGTAAGGAGAGTGATGATACATTTATCGGTGAAGGTGAGGTCAACAGTGGCCCAGTAGTCCTTGGGTCGCTGTCGATCCATACCAAATGGGTTATCTCCTGGAAGGACCAGAGGCGGCTGGGTATCTTAGCCAAGTCACACGGTGTTGGAGAGTTGGAAATTCATAGCATCACATCCAAGAATGATGAGGAGAACGAGTCGAATGATGAGGAGAACGAGTCGAATGATGAGGGGAACGAGTCACCAACAGTGTAGAAGACATATTGGTAAGATTGAGATGACCAGTGGTAAAGATGTTTGACGATGCAATGGGCAAATATATTCCATTTTCAGTCAAGGACTGGGACCGGGACCGCCCTTCTTGAGGACCGGGTGCCCACCTTTGTTCATACCCATTCCAGGTAATATTTGGACTTTCAGGTTGCTTTCCATATGATTCTACGTTAAGCATATGGTTGTACTGCTGCAGGTGAACCATTACTTCACCCAAGCATTCACTCGGCATATTTGATAAGAATTTAACCTTCCAATCACTCACCAAATGTTAAATACTTTTTCATACAGATATATCCTGAGTGTTCTACATCATCAAGATAGTCATGCATTACATCAGCAACACAGTCATATACTTCATCATAGACTGTACCATCCACGTAATCAGTCATAAAAGACATCATCATCAAAATCAGACACTATAGGCATACGATTAATTAAACCCTACATAATTAAAGCAATCATACACTGCAACAACAACACGGTCTTACAGCTCATAATCAAAACAGTTCTACGTAACATCATCAACACAATCATACAGAACATCTTCAACACAGTCAGTCATACATCATACCAGTTTTCATTATATCATGAATATACTCATATTCTGCATCATCAGCACAATTAGTCATACACTATATCATCACCACAGACTTATGCTACAATATGAACAGAGTCATACACTACACCATCAAGACAATCTTACACTACATAACAAGCACATTCATTCACTACATCATTAGTACAGTACATACAACTAAGCAACCAACAGAGTCATTTATACACTACATCATTAACACATTCATACACTACATCATTAACACAGTCAATGGTACAAAACATTATTGGGACAGGCAATCTTGCATATCATAAAGACACTAACACATTAGATCATCAACACAATCATATACTAAACAATTACCACAGTCTTACGGTACATCACCACAGTAAATCATACATTACATCATCAACATAGTCATACACTATATCATCATTACAGTCGTAGACTGTACATCGGTAACACAGTCATACAGTACATCCTCAACACAGTCAATGATGCACTGCATTATCAAAACCCAATCATACACTATTTCATCAACACAGTCAATGATACACTACATTATCATCATCAAAGTCATATACTGAATCATCATCACAGTCTTACACTACATCATCATTATAGTCATACAGTACGCCAACAACAAATATATACCACATCGTGAGTAGAGTGACTCATATCCTTTATCATCAGCGCAGCCATACAATATATCATCGACAAAGTCGCGCACTACATCATCAAAAAAGACACGCTACAACGTCAGCTTAGTGATACAGTATATTATCGAAATGGTCATACGCTACATGAACACAGTCATATGCCACACTATCAGTACCGTCAGTCACGCAATACATCGTCAATGCAGTCATACATTAAGTCGTTAGGACTGTGAGTCAAACCTTTGATAATCAAAACAATCATACGCTCCATCATTCATACACTACTCCATCATCATCGTCAGTCATACCCTACATCAACGCAGTCATACGCTACATCAACGCAGTCATACGCTACGTCAACGCAGTCATGCACTACGTCAACGCAGTCATACACTGCGTCAACGCAGTCATACACTACGTCAAGGCAGCCATGCACTACGTCAACGCAGCCATACACTACGTCAACGAAGTCTTGCACTACGTCAACGCAGTCATGCACTACGTCAACGCAGCCATACACTACGTCAACGCAGTCTTGCACTACGTCAACGCAGTCATACACTACGTCAACGCAGTCATGCACAACGTCAACGCAGCCATACACTACGTCAACACAGTCAAGCACTACGTCAACGCAGTCATACACTACGTCAACACAGTCAAGCACTACGTCAACGCAGTCATGCACTACGTCAACACAGTCAAGCACTACGTCAACGCAGTCATGCACTACGTCAACACAGTCAAGCACTACGTCAACGCAGTCATGCACTACGTCGACGCAGTCATACACTACGTCAACACTTGACTGTCAAGCACTACGTCAACGCAGTCATGAACTACGTCAACACAGTCATACACTACGTCAACGCAGTCATGCACTACGTCAACGCAGTCATACACTACGTCAACACAGTCAAGCACTACGTCAACGCAGTCATGCACTAGATCATCAATACTATTAGTCAAACCCTACACAGTCCAAACGGTCATACACTACATCATCAACTCAGACAATCATGCGCTACATTATCAACACAGTCAAAATGCAACATCAATGAAGTCATACAGTAGACCATCAATACAGTCAGTCGC
This sequence comes from Panulirus ornatus, assembly GCF_036320965.1. Classification (NCBI taxonomy): domain Eukaryota; kingdom Metazoa; phylum Arthropoda; class Malacostraca; order Decapoda; family Palinuridae; genus Panulirus; species Panulirus ornatus. Next base: position 756,270 of record NC_092260.1, read on the forward strand.
AAACTGCATAATAACCGCATGACTACTGAAAAATGCTTTGAATTTTCCCCTTACATTACATATAGTGTGGTGAGTATTTCCGTCTTGTCTCTTTATATTTATCACATTATTCTGAGAATGTGTTGACTTATTGCCGTTGAAATCAGAAAAGTTTTCATTCCTAATAAAACCACGTAAAAGGCAAATAGCCATAACAATGATATTAACATTTTCAGGACCTATAATCAGTGTCCCTTGTTAGATCAAAAACTTCTGACTCAGGATTCCAAAGGCATTTTCAAAAGCCCCCCCCCCCCACCACCACCACCACACACACACACACACACACACACACACACACACCCGGCACGTGAAAGTCTGTAATTGTAAATTTTTTTCTCATCATCAATAATTTGTGTACGTCGGTTTCATTAAGTGTGTTTCCTATGGGAAGGCCTCCTCTCCTACAAGCACATGTGGTACTACACTGTATGTACCAGGAAGCATAGTTTCTGGAGGTATATTAATTCTTCTAGCCTTGAGTTTGAAAAGATTCCATTATCGCTGTATAATAGCTAACACAAACCTATAATTTGCATCCACCACACCAAGAAAAAGAATTGAAAAAGTTTGTTTATAGTTAAAAAGAAATAGTGAGCCATTATTTGGTGGAGCACGGGTCTTGACGTCCTTACCATCTATGGCACCTATACGGTTTGGAAAATTCCCGAGCTCCCCAAAATCAGCTGCAGTTTCTCTCTAAGTTTTTTCAGTTAGCGACGGCATAAGTTCCTCGCTCAGTCTCCTTCACAATGCTGTGCATTCTTAAATGCTCTGAACGATAACTGAAGGGCTATGGTTCTAAAACTGTCTCCCGTTGAAAGATATCTGAAAGGAAAACTCTCTCTCTCTCTCTCTCTCTCTCTCTCTCTCTCTTTGTAATATATATATATTACATATTACATACATATATATATGTATATATATATAAATATATATATATATATATATATATATATATATATATATATATATATATATATATATATATATATATATATATATATATTTTTTTTTTTTTTTTTTTGCTTTGTCGCTGTCTCCCGCGTTTGCGAGGTAGCGCAAGGAAACAGACGAAAGAAATGGCCCAACCCACCCCCATACACATGTATATACATACGTCCACACACGCAAATATACATACCTACACAGCTTTCCATGGTTTACCCCAGACGCTTCACATGCCTTGATTCAATCCACTGACAGCACGTCAAACCCGGTATACCACATCGCTCCAATTCACTCTATTCCTTGCCCTCCTTTCACCCTCCTGCATGTTCAGGCCCCGATCACACAAAATCTTTTTCACTCCATCTTTCCACCTCCAATTTGGTCTCCCTCTTCTCCTCGTTCCCTCCACCTCCGACACATATATTCTCTTGGTCAATCTTTCCTCACTCATTCTCTCCATGTGCCCAAACCATTTCAAAACACCCTCTTCTGCTCTCTCAACCAGTGGAATTTATTAAAAAAGGGGGTGACTGTACTGTTGACTGGTTGGTAAGGTTATTTAATGTATGTATGACTCATGGTGAGGTGCCTGAGGATTGGGAGAATGCGTGCATAGTGCCATTGTACAAAGGCAAAGGGGATAAGAGTGAGTGCTCAAATTACAGAGGTATAAGTTTGTTGAGTATTCCTGGTAAATTATATGGGAGGATATTGATTGAGAGGGTGAAGGCATGTACAGAGCAACAGATTGGGGAAGAGCAGTGTGGTTTCAGAAGTGGTAGAGGATGTGTGGATCAGGTGTTTGCTTTGAAGAATGTATGTGAGAAATACTTAGAAAAGGAAATGGATTTGTATGTAGCATTTATGGATCTGGAGAAGGCATATGATAGAGTTGATAGAGATGCTCTGTGGAAGGTATTAAGAATATATGGTGTGGGAGGCAAGTTGTTAGAAGCAGTGAAAAGTTTTTATCGAGGATGTAAGGCATGTGTACGTGTAGGAAGAGAGGAAAGTGATTGGTTCTCAGTGAATGTAGGTTTGCGGCAGGGGTGTGTGATGTCTCCATGGTTGTTTAATTTGTTTATGGATGGGGTTGTTAGGGAGGTGAATGCAAGAGTTTTGGAAAGAGGGGCAAGTATGAAGTCTGTTGGGGATGAGAGAGCTTGGGAAGTGAGTCAGTTGTTGTTCGCTGATGATACAGCGCTGGTGGCTGATTCATGTGAGAAACTGCAGAAGCTGGTGACTGAGTTTGGTAAAGTGTGTGAAAGAAGAAAGTTAAGAGTAAATGTGAATAAGAGCAAGGTTATTAGGTACAGTAGGGTTGAGGGTCAAGTCAATTGGGAGGTGAGTTTGAATGGAGAGAAAACTGGAGGAAGTGAAGTGTTTTAGATATCTGGGAGTGGATCTGGCAGCGGATGGAACCATGGAAGCGGAAGTGGATCATAGGGTGGGGGAGGGGGCGAAAATTCTGGGGGCCTTGAAGAATGTGTGGAAGTCGAGAACATTATCTCGGAAAGCAAAAATGGGTATGTTTGAAGGAATAGTGGTTCCAACAATGTTGTATGGTTGCGAGGCGTGGACTATGGATAGAGTTGTGCGCAGGAGGATGGATGTGCTGGAAATGAGATGTTTGAGGACAATGTGTGGTGTGAGGTGGTTTGATCGAGTGAGTAACGTAAGGGTAAGAGAGATGTGTGGAAATAAAAAGAGCGTGGTTGAGAGAGCAGAAGAGGGAGTTTTGAAATGGTTTGGTCACATGGAGAGAATGAATGAGGAAAGATTGACCAAGAGGATATATGTGTCGGAGGTGGAGGGAACGAGGAGAAGAGGGAGACCAAATTGGAGGTGGAAAGATGGAGTGAAAAAGATTTTGTGTGATCGGGGCCTGAACATGCAGGAGGGTGAAAGGAGGGCAAGGAATAGAGTGAATTGGAGCGATGTGGTATACCGGGGTTGACGTGCTGTCAGTGGATTGAATCAAGGCATGTGAAGCGTCTGAGGTAAACCATGGAAAGCTGTGTAGGTATGTATATTTGCGTGTGTGGACGTATGTATATACATGTGTATGGGGGTGGGTTGAGCCATTTCTTTCGTCTGTTTCCTTGCGCTACCTCGCAAACGCGGGAGACAGCGACAAAGCAAAAAAAAAAAAAAATATATATATATATATATATATATATTTTTCTTTTTTTTTTTTTTCAAAGGAAGGAACAGAGAAGGGGGCTGGATGAAGATGTTTCCTCAGAGGCCCAGTCCTCTGTTCTTAACGCTACCTCGCTGACGCGGGAAATGGCGAATAGTTTGAAAGAAAGGAAAAGAACATATATATATATATATATATATATATATATATATATATATATATATATATATATATATATATATATATATATATATATATATATATATATACATATATATATATATATATATATATATATATATATATATTTTTTTTATTTTTTTTTTTATACTTTGTCGCTGTCTCCCGCGCTTGCGAGGTAGCGCAAGGAAACAGACGAAAGAAATGGCCCAACCCCCCCCCATACACATGTATATACATACGTCCACACACGCACATATACATACCTACACAGCTTTCCATGGTTTACCCCAGACGCTTCACATGTCTTGATTCAATCCACTGACAGCACGTCAACCCCGGTATACCACATTGCTCCAATTCACTCTATTCCTTGCCCTCCTTTCACCCTCCTGCAAGTTCAGGCCCCGATCACACAAAATCTTTTTCACTCCATCTTTCCACCTCCAATTTGGTCTCCCTCTTCTCCTCGTTCCCTCCACCTCCGACACATATATCTTCTTGGTCAACCTTTCCTCACTCATTCTCTCCCTGTGCCCAAACCATTTCAAAACACCCTCTTCTGCTCTCTCAACAACGCTCTTTTTATTTCCACACATCTCTCTCACCCTTACGTTACTTACTCGATCAAACCACCTCACACCACACATTGTCCTCAGACATCTCATTTCCAGCACATCCATCCTCCTGCGCACAACTCTATCCATAGCCCACGCCTCGCAACCATACAACATTGTTGGAACCACTATTCCTTCAAACATACCCATTTTTGCTTTCCGAGATAATGTTCTCGACTTCCACACATTCTTCAAGGCTCCCAGAATTTTCGCCCCCTCCCCCACCCTATGGTCCAATTCTGCTTCCATGGTTCCATCCGCTGCCAGATCCACTCCCAGATATCTAAAACACTTCACTTCCTCCAGTTTTTCTCCATTCAAACTCACCTCCCAATTTACTTGACCCTCAACCCTACTGTACCTAATGACCTTGCTCTTATTCACATTTACTCTTAACTTATACAGAGGTATAAGCTTGTTGAGTATTCCTGGTAAATTGTATGGGAGGGTATTGATTGAGAGGGTGAAGGCATGTACAGAGCATCAGATTGGGGAAGAGCAGTGTGGTTTCAGAAGTGGTAGAGGATGTGTGGATCAGGTGTTTGCTTTGAAGAATGTATGTGAGAAATACTTAGAAAAGCAAATGGATTTGTATGTAGCATTTATGGATCTGGAGAAGGCATATGATAGAGTTGATAGAGATGCTCTGTGGAAGGTATTAAGAATATATGGTGTGGGAGGCAAGTTGTTAGAAGCAGTGAAAAGTTTTTATCGAGGATGTAAGGCATGTGTACGTGTAGGAAGAGAGGAAAGTGATTGGTTCTCAGTGAATGTAGGTTTGCGGCAGGGGTGTGTGATGTCTCCATGGTTGTTTAATTTGTTTATGGATGGGGTTGTTAGGGAGGTAAAAGCAAGAGTTTTGGAAAGAGGGGCAAGTATGAAGTCTGTTGGGGATGAGAGAGCTTGGGAAGTGAGTCAGTTGTTGTTCGCTGATGATACAGCGCTGGTGGCTGATTCATGTGAGAAACTGCAGAAGCTGGTGACGGAGTTTGGTAAAGTGTGTGGAAGAAGATATATATATATATATATATATATATATATATATATATATATATATATATATATATATATATATATATATATATATATATACATATATATATATATATATATATGTATATATATATATATATATATATATATATATATATATATATATATATATATATATATATATATATATATATATATATATATATATATATATATATATATATATACATATATATATATATATATATATATATATATATATATATATATATATATATATATATATATATATATATATATATATATATATATATATATATATATATATATATATATATATATATATATATATATATATATGTATACATATAGGGGGATAGGGGAGAAAGAATACTTCCCACGTATTCCCTGCGTGTTGTAGAAGGAGACTAAAAGGGGAGGGAGCGGGGGGCTGGAAATCCTCCCCTCTCATTATTTTTTTTTTTTTATTATTTTTCCAAAAGAAGGAACAGAGAAGGGGGCCAGGTGAGGATATTCCCTCAAAGGCCCAGTTCTCTGTTCTTAACGCTACCTCGCTAACGCGGGAAATGGCGAATAGTTTGAAAGAAAAAGAAAGATATATATATATATATATATATATATATATATATATATATATATATATATATATATATATATATATATATATATATATATATATGGATATATATGTTTTTTATTTTTTTTTTTTGCTTTGTCGACGTCTTCCGCGTTTGCGAGGTAGCGCAAGGAAACAGACGAAAGATATGGCCTAACCCACCCCCATACACATGCATATACATACGTCCACACACGCAAATATACATACCTACACAGCTTTCCATGGTTTACCCCAGACGCTTCACATGCCCTGATTCAATCCACTGACAGCACGTCAACCCCGGTATACCACATCGATCCAATTCACTCTATTCCTTGCCCTCCTTTCACCCTCCTGCATGTTCAGGCCCCGATCACAAAATCTTTTTCACTCCATCTTTCCACCTCCAATTTGGTCTCCCACTTCTCCTCGTTCCCTCCACCTCCGACACATATATCCTCTTGGTCAATCTTTCCTCACTCATTCTCTCCATGTGCCCAAACCATTTCAAAACACCCTCTTCTGCTCTCTCAACCACGCTCTTTTTATTTCCACACATCTCTCTTACCCTTACGTTACTTACTCGATCAAACCACCTCACACCACACATTGTCCTCAAACATCTCATTTCCAGCACATCCATCCTCCTGCGCACAACTCTATCCATAGCCCACGCCTCGCAACCATACAACATTGTTGGAACCACTATTCCTTCAAACATACCCATTTTTGCTTTCCGAGATAATGTTCTCGGCTTTCACACATTCTTCAAGGCTCCCAGGATTTTCGCCCCCTCCCCCACCCTATGATCCACTTCCGCTTCCATGGTTCCATCCGCTGCCAGATCCACTCCCAGATATCTAAAACACTTTACTTCCTCTAGTTTTTCTCCCTTTAAACTTACCTCCCAATTGACTTGACCCTCAACCCTACTGTACCTAATTACCTTGCTCTTATTCACATTTACTCTTAACTTTCTTCTTTCACACACTTTACCAAACTCAGTCACCAGCTTCTGCAGTTTCTCACATGAATCAGCCACCAGCGCTGTATCATCAGCGAACAACAACTGACTCACTTCCCAAGCTCTCTCATCCCCAACAGACTTCATACTTGCCCCTCTTTCCAAAACTCTTGCATTCACCTCCCTAACAACCCCATCCATAAACAAATTGAGAAACATCATAAGCCAATATTCCTTTTTCATGGTAAGAGAAGTGGACTAGGCAGTATGATACAGTGGTTAAATTGATGAAAACTACTATTGACGTTTGTGGAAATAAATTATACATTTCTCTTTTCCATAGCCAGAGGTTGAACCATTATGTGACATTCATTTTTCATTTCATTTCAAGCTAGAAGTTTCAGTTTTCTAATTATTCCATTGTGTATATATATATATATATATATATATATATATATATATATATATATATATATATATATATATATATATATATATATATATATATATATATATATATATATATATATATATATATATATATATATATATATACATAAACACCCACAAACGCACATATACATATCTATACATTTTAATGTATACATATACATACATACACAGACATATAAATATATGCACATGTACATATTCATACTTGCTGCCTTTATCCATTCCCGTCGCCAACCCGCCACAAATAAAAAACATCAACCCCTCCCCCCCACAAGCGATCGATGCGGCGCTAAGAAAAGACAACAAAGGCCACATTCTTTCACACTCAGTCTCTAGCTGTCATGTGTAATGCACCGAAACGACAGCTCTCTTTCCACATCTAGGCTCCACAAAACATTTCATGGTTTACCCCAGAAGCTTCACATGCCGTGGTTCAATCCATTGACAGCACGTCGACCCCGGTATACCACATCGTTCCAGCTCACTCTATTCCTTGCGCTCCTTTCACCCTCTGTATGTTCAGACTCCGATCGCTCAAAATTTTTTTAACTCCATCCTTCCACCTCCAATTTGGTGTCCCAATTTTCCTCGTTTCCTCTACCTCTGACACGTATATCCTTTTTGTCAATCTTTTCTTACTCATTCCCTCCATTGACCAAACCATTTCAATACACCGTCTTCTGCTCTCTCAAGCACACTCTTTTTATTACCACAGATCTCTTACCCTTTCATTACTTACTCGATCAAACCACCTCACACCACATATTGTCCTCAAACATTTCATTTCCGACACATCCACTCTCCTCCCCACAACCCTATCTATAGCCCACGCCTCGCAACTATATAACATTATCGGAACCACTATTCCTCCAAACGCACCCATTTTTTGCTCTCTGAGATAACGTTCTTGCCTTCCACACATTCTTCAACGCTTCCAGAACTTTCGTTCCCTCTCGCACCCTGTGACTCACTTCTGCTTCCATAGTTCCTTCCACTGCCAAATCCACTCCCAGATATCTAAAACACTTCACTTCCTCCAGTATTTCTTCATTCAGACTTACCTCCCAATCAACTTGTCCCTCAACCCAACTGAATCAAATCATCGTGCTCTTATTCACATTTACCCTCAGCTTTCATCTTTCACACACTTTACCAAACTCAGTCAACAACTTCTGCAGTTTCTCAACCGAATCAAACACCAGTGCCTTATCATCAGCGAACAACATCCCAAGCCTTCTCATATACAACAGACTGCATACTTGCCCCTCTCTCCAAAACTCTTGTGCTTTCACTTCCCTAACAACCCCATCCATAAACAAATTAGACAACCATGGAGACATCTCGCACCCCTGCCGCAAAAAGACATTCACTGGGAAGCATTCACTTTCCTCTCTTGCTACTCTTACACATGCCTTACATCCTTGATAAATACTTTTCACTGCTTCTAGCAACTTATCTCCCACACCATATACTCATAATGCCTTCCACAAAGCATCTCTATCAACCCTAACAATGCCTTCTCCAGATCCATAAATTCTACATACAAATCCATTTGTTTTTCTAAGTATTTCTCACATACATTCTTCAAAGCAAACACCTGATCCACACATCCTCTGCCATTTCTGAAACCACACTGCTCTTCCCCACTCTGATGCTCCGTATATGCCTTTACCCTTCAGTCAATATCCTCCCATATAATTTCCCAGGAATACGCAACAAACTTATACCTCTGTAATTTGAGCGCTCACCTTTATCCCCTTTGCCTTTGTACAATGGCACTATGCATGCATTCCGCCATTCCTAAGGAACATGCATTGAATATCCTTACCAACCAGTCAACAACACAGTCACCCCTTTTTTTTATAAACTCCACTGCAATGAATTTAAAACCAGCCGCCTTGTCAGCTTTCATAATCCGTAAAGCTTTCACTACCTCTTCTCTGTTTACCAAACCATTCTCCCTGACCCTGTCACTTCACACACCCCCCTCAACCCAAACACGCTGTATCTGCCATTCTATTATCCAACACAACTTCAAAATACTCAAGCCATCTCCCCACTTCACCACTACTTGTTATTTCCTCCCCATTAGCTCCCTTCACCAATGTTCCCATTTGTTCTCTTGTCTTATGCACTTTATTTACCTCCTTCTAAAACATCTTTTTATTCTACCTAAAATTTAAGGATACTCTCTCACCTCAACTCTTATTTGCCCTCTTTTTCACCTCGTGATCCCTTATCTTTACTTCCTGCCTCTCTTTTAAACCTCTCCCAGTCATTCACACTATTTCCCTGCAAAAATCGTCTAAACGCCTCTCTCTTCTCTTTCACTAACATTCTTACACCTTCATCACACCACTCACTACCCTTTCTAATCTGCCCACCTCCCACCTTTCTCATGCCAATAGCATCTTTTGCGCAAGCCATCACTCCTTCCCTAAATACATCACATTCATCCTCCACTCCCCTTACGTCATTTGCTCTCACGTTTTTCTATTCTGCACTCAATATCTCTTGGTACTTCCTCACATAAGTCCCCTTTCCAAGCTCACTTACTCTCACCACTCTCTTTACCCCAACATTCACTCTTCTGAAAATCTCTACAAAACATCACCTTCGCCTCCACAAGATTATGATCAGATCTCTGTCCAGTTGCCCCTCCCAGCACATT
>NC_092260.1:768399-775899 GCF_036320965.1 Panulirus ornatus
GACGAAAGAATGACCCAAACCCACTCACATACACATGTATATACATACACGTCCACACACGCACATATACATACATATACATCTCCACGTGTATATATATATATATATATATATATATATATATATATATATATATATATATATATATATATATATATATATATATATATATATATCCCTGGGGATAGGGGAGAAAGAATACTTCCCATGCATTCCTCACGTGTCGTAGAAGGCGACTAAAGGGGACGGGAGCGGGGGGCCAGAAACACTCCCCTCCTTGTATTTTAACTTTCTAAAAGGGGAAAGAGAAGAAGGAGTCACGCGAGGAGTGCTCATCCTCCTCGAAGGCTCAGATTGGGGTGTCTAAATGTGTGTGGATGTAACCAAGATGAGAAAAAAGGAGAGATAGGTAGTATGTTTGAGGAAAGGAACTGGATGTTTTGGCTCTGAGTGAAACGAAGCACAAGGGTAAAGGGGTAGAGTGGTTTGGGAATGTCTTGGGAGTAAAGTCAGGGGTTAGTGAGATGACAAGAGCAAGGGAAGGAGTAGCACTACTCCTGAATCAGGAGTTGTGGGAGTATGTGATAGAGTGTAAGAAAGTAAATTCTAGATTGATATGGGTAAAACTGAAAGTGGATGGAGAGAGATGGGTGATTATTGGTGCATATGCACCTGGGCATGAGAAGAAAGATCATGAGAGGCAAGTGTTTTGGGAGCAGCTGAATGAGTGTGTTAGTGGTTTTGATGCACAAGACCGGGTTATAGTGATGGGTGATTTGAATGCAAAGGTGAGTAATGTGGCAGTTGAGGGAATAATTGGTATACATGGAGTGTTCAATGTTGTAAATGGAAATGGTGAAGAGCTTGTAGATTTATGTGCTGAAAAAGCACTGGTGATTGGGAATACCTGGTTTAAAAAGCGAGATATACATAAATATACGTATGTAGGTAGGAGAGATGGCCAGAGAGCGTTATTGGACTACGTGTTAATTGATAGACGCACGAAAGAGAGACTTTTGGATGTTAATGTGCTGAGAGGTGCAACTAGAGGGATGTCTGATCATTATCTTGTGGAGGCGAAGGTGAAGATTTGTGGGAGTTTTCAGAAAAGAAGAGAGAATGTTGGGGTGAAGAGAGTGGTGAGAGTAAGTGAGCTTGGGAAGGAGACTTCTGTGAGGAAGTACCAGGAGAGACTGAGTACAGAATGGAAAAGGGTGAGAACAAAGGAGGTAAGGGGAGTGTGGGAGGAATGGGATGTATTTAGGGAAGCAGTGATGGCTTGCGCAAAAGATGCTTGTGGCATGAGAAGCGTGGGAGGTGGGTTGATTAGAAAAGGTAGTGAGTGGTGGGATGAAGAAGTAAGATTATTAGTGAAATGGAAGAGAGAGGCATTTGGACGATTTTTGCAGGGAAAAAATGCAAATGAGTGGGAGAGGTATAAAAGAAAGAGGCAGGAGGTCAAGAGAAAGGTGCAAGAGGTGAAAAAGAGGGCAAATGAGAGTTGGGGTGAGAGAGTATCATTAAATTTCAGGGAGAATAAAAAGATGTTCTGGAAAGATGTAAATAAAGTGCGTAAGACGAGGGAGCAAATGGAAACTTCAGTGAAGGGGGCTAATGGGGAGGTGATAACAAGTAGTGGTGATGTGAGAAGGAGATGGAGTGAGTATTTTGAAGGTTTGTTGAATGTGTTTGATGATAGAGTGGCAGATATAGGGTGTTTTGGTCGAGGTGGTGTGCAAAGTGAGAGAGTTAGGGAAAATGATTTGGTAAAAAGAGAAGAGGTAGTAAAAGCTTTATGGAAGATGAAAGCCGGCAAGGCAGCAGGTTTGGATGGTATTGCAGTGGAATTTATTAAAAAAGGGGATGGCTGTATTGTTGACTGGTTGGTAAGGTTATTTAATGTATGTATGATTCATGGTGAGGTGCCTGAGGATTAGCGGAATGCTTGCATAGTGCCATTGTACAAAGGCAAAGGGGATAAAGGTGAGTGCTCAAATTACAGAGGTATAAGTTTGTTGAGTATTCCTGGTAAATTATATGGGAGGGTATTGATTGAGAGGGTGAAGGCATGTACAGAGCATCAGATTGGGGAAGAGCAGTGTGGTTTCACAAGTGGTAGAGGATGTGTGGATCAGGTGTTTGCTTTGAAGAATGTATGTGAGAAATACTTAGAAAAGCAAATGGATTTGTATGTAGCATTTATGGATCTGGAGAATGCATAAAATAGAGTTGATGGAGATGCTCTGTGGAAGGTTTTATGAATATATGGTGTGGGAGGCAAGTTGTTAGAAGCAGTGAAAAGTTTTTATCGAGGATGTAATGCATGTGTACGTGTAGGAAGAGAGGAAAGTGATTGGTTCTCAGTGAATGTAGGTTTGCGGCAGGGGTGTGTGATGTCTCCATGATTGTTTAATTTGTTTATGGATGGGGTTGTTAGGGAGGTGAATGCAAGAGTTTTGGAAAGAGGGGCAAGTATGCAGTCTGTTGTGGATGAAAGAGCTTGGGAAGTGAGTCAGTTGTTGTTCGCTGATGATACAGCGCTGGTGGCTGATTCATGTAAGAAACTGCAGAAGCTGGTGACTGAGTTTGGTAAAGTTTGTGAAAGAAGAAAGTTAAGAGTAAATGTGAATAAGAGCAAGGTTATTAGGTACAGTAGGGTTGAGGGTCAAGTCAATTGGGAGGTAAGTTTGAATGGAGAAGACTGGAGGAAGTAAAGTGTTTTAGATATCTGGGAGTGGATCTGGCAGCGGATGGAACCATGGAAGCAGAAGTGAATCATTGGGTGGGGGAGGGGGCAAAAATTCTGGGAGCCTTGAAGAATGTTTGGAAGTCGTGAACATTATCTCGGAAAGCAAAAATGGGTATGTTTGAAGGAATAGTGGTTCTAACAATGTTGTATGGTTGCGAGGCGTGAGCTATGGATAGAGTTGTGCGCAGGAGGGTGGATGTGATGGAATTGAGATGTTTGAGGACAATATGTCGTGTGAGGTGGTTTGATCGAGTAAGTAATGTTAGGGTAAGAGAGATGTGTGGAAACATAAAGACTGTGGTTGAAAGAGCAGAAGAGGGTGTTTTGAAATGGTTTGGTCACATGGAGAGAATGAGTGAGGAAAGATTGTCCAAGAGGATATATGTGTCGGAGGTGGAGGGAACGAGAAGTGGGAGACCAAATTGGAGGTGGAAAGATGGAGTGAAAAAGATTTTGTGTGATCGGGGCCTGAACATGCGGGAGGGTGAAAGGCGGGCAAGGAATAGAGTGAATTGGAACGATGTGGTATACCGGGGTCGACGTGCTGTCAGTTGATTGAACCAGGGCATGTGAAGCGTCTGGTGTAAACCATGGAAAGTTGTTTGGGGCCTGGATGCGGAAAGGGAGCTGTGGTTTCGGTGCATTATTACATGACAGCTAGAGACTGAGTGTGAACGAATGGGGCCTTCGGTGTCTTTTCCTAGCGCTACCTCGCACACATGAGGGGGGAGGGGGTTGTTTTTCCATGTGTGGCGAGGTGTTGATGGGAACAAGTAAAGGCAGACAGCCTTATATATGTATATATGTATATGTCTGTTTGTGTATATATATGTGTACATTGAGATGTATAGGTATGTATATTTGCGTGTGTCGACGTGTATGTATATACATGTGCATGTGGGTGGGTTGGGTCATTCTTTCGTCTGTTTCCTTGCGCTACTTCACTAACGTGGGAGACAGCGACAAAGCAAAATAAAAATAAATATATATATATATATATATATATATATATATATATATATATATATATATATATATATATATATATATATATATATATATATATATATGTATATATATATATATATATATATATATATATATATATATATATATATATATATATATATATATATATATATATATATATATATATATATATATATATATATATATATATATACATATATATATATATATATATATATATATATATATATATATATATATATATATATATATATATATATATATATATATATATATATATATACACACACACACATATGTACATAATCTATACTGTCTGCCTTTATTCATTCCCGTCACCACCCGCCACACATGAAATGACAGCCTCCTACTCCCGCATGTTCGCGAGGTAGCGTTAGGAAAACACAATAAAGGCCAAATTCGCTCACACTCAGTCTCTAGCTATCATGTATAATGCACCGAAACCACAGCTCCCTTTCCACGTCCAGGCCCCACAAAACATTCCATGGTTTACCCAAGATGCTTCACATGCCCTTGTTCAATCCATTGACAGCACGTCGACCCTGGTATATCATATCGTTCTCTATTCCTTTCACGCCTTTCACCTTCCTGCATGTTCAGGCCCCGATCACTCAAAATCTTTTTCGCTCCATCTTTTCACCTCCAATTTGATCTCCCACTTCTCCTCGTTCCCTCCACCTCTGACACGTACATCCACTCTGTCAATCTTTCCTCTCTCATTCTCTCCATGTGACCAAGCCATTTCAAAACACCCTCTTCTGCTCTCTCAACCACACTCTTTATATTTCAATACATCTCTCTTACCCTTTCATTGCTTACTCGATCAAACCACGTAACACCATATATTGTCCTAAACATCTCATTTCAAACACATCCACCCTCCTCCACACAACTCTATCTATAGCCCACGCCTCGCAACCATATAATATTGTCGGAACCACTATTCCTTCAAACATACCCATTTTTGCTTTCTGAGTTAAAGTTCTCGCCCTCCACACATTTTTCAACGCTTCCAGAACATTCACCCCCTCCCCGACCCTACGACTCACTTCCGCTTCCATGGTTCCATCCTCTGTGAAATCCACTCTCAGATATCTAAAACACTTCACTTCCTTCAGTTTTTCTCCATTCGAATTTACCTCCCAGTTGACTTGTTCCTCAACCCTACTGTACCTAATAATCTTGCTCTTCTTCACATTTTCCATCAGCTGTCTTCTTTCACACACTTTACCAACCTCAGTCACCAACTTCTGCAGTTTCTCAACCAAATCAGCCACTAGCGCTGTACCATCAGCGAACAACAACTGACTCACTTCCCAAGCTCTCTCATCCACAACAGACTGCATACTTACCCATCTCTCCAAAACTCTTGCATTCACCTCCCTGACAATCACATCCACAAACAAATTAAACAACTATGGAGACATCAAACACCCCTGCCGCAAACCTATATTCACTGAGAACCAAACACTTTCCTCTCTTCCTACTCGTACACATGCCTTACGTCCTCGATAAACACTTCACTGCTTCTAACAACTTGCTTCCCACACCATATATGCTTAATATCTTCCACAGAGCATCTCTATCAACTCAATCATATGCCTTCTCCAGATCCGTAAATACTACATACAAATCCATTTGATTTTCTAAGTATTTCTCACATACATTCTTCAAAGCAAACACCTGAACCACACATCCACTACCACTTCTGAAAACAAACTGCTCTTCCCAATCTGATGCTCTGTACATGTCTTCACCCTCTCAATCAATATCCTCCCATATAATTTACCAGGAATACTCAACAAACTTAAACCTCTGTAATTTGAGCACTCACCTTTATCCCCTTTGCCTTTGTTCAATGGCACTATGCAAGCATTCCGCCAATTCTCAGGCACCTCACCCTGGGTCATACACACAAAAAATAACCATACTAACCAGTCAACACCACAGTCATCCCCTTTTTCAATAAATTCCCCTGGAATACCATCCAAGCCCGCTGCCTTGACGGTTTCCATCTTCAGCAAAGCTTTTACTACCTCTTCTCTGTTTACCAAATCATTCTCCATAACTCTCTCACTTTGCACACCACCTCGACTAAAGCACCCTACATCTGCCACTATATCATCGAACACGTTCAACAAAACCTTCAAAGTACTCACTCCATCTCCTTCTCACATCACCACTACTTGTTATCACGTTCCCATTGGCCCCCTTCACTGATGTTCCCATTTGTTCCCTTGTCTTACGCACTTTATTTACCTCCTTCCAAAACATCTTTTTATTCTCCCTAAAATTTAATGATACTCTCTCACCCCAACTCTCATTTTCCCTCTTTTTCGCCTCTTACACCATTCTCATGACTTCCTGTCTCTTTTGTATATTTCCCAGTCATTATCTCTGTGGATAGGGGAGAATGAATACTTCTCACGCATTCCTTACGTGTCGAAGAAGGTGACTGAAGGGGACGTGAGTGTAGGATAAAAACCCTCCCCTCCTTGTATTTTGACTTTCTGAAAAGGGAAACAATATATTTACATATATATATATATATATATATATATATATATATATATATATATATATATATATATATATATATATATATATATATATATATATGTATATATATATATATATATATATATATATATATATATATATATGTATATATATATTATCCCTGGGGATAGGGGATTAAGAATACTTCCCACGTATTCCCTGCGTGTCGTAGAAGGCGACTAAAAGGGAAGGGAGCGGGGGGCTGGAAATCCTCCCCTCTCCTTTTTTTTTTTTTTTCCAAAAGAAGGAACAGAGGGGGCCAGGTGAGGATATTCCAAAAAAGGCCCAGTCCTCTGTTCTTAACGCTACCTCGCTAATGCGGGAAATGGCGAATAGTTTGAAAAAAAAAAAAAAATATATATATATATATATATATATATATATATATATATATATATATATATATATATATATATATATATATATATATATATATATCTTTCTTTTTTTTTTTTTTTTGCCGCTGTCTCCCGCGTTTGCGAGGTAGCGCAAGGAAACAGACGAAAGAAATGGCCCAACCCACCCCCAAACACATGTATATACATACGTCCACACACGCAAATATACATACCTACACAGCTTTCCATGGTTTACCCCAGACGCTTCACATGCCTTGATTCAATCCACTGACGGCACGGCAACCCCGGTATACCACATCGCTCCAATTCACTCTATTCCTTGCCCTCCTTTCACCCTCCTGCATGTTCAGGCCCCGATCACACAAAATCTTTTTCACTCCATCTTTCCACCTCCAATTTGGTCTCCCTCTTCTCCTCGTTCCCTCCACCTCCGACACATATATCCTCTTGGTCAATCTTTCCTCACTCATTCTCTCCATGTGCCCAAACCATTTCAAAACACCCTCTTCTGCTCTCTCAACCACGCTCTTTTTATTTCCACACATCTCTCTTACCCTTACGTTACTTACTGGATCAAACCACCTCACACCACACATTGTCCTCAAACATCTCATTTCCAGCACATCCATCCTCCTGCGCACAACTCTATCCATAGTCCACGCCTCGCAACCATACAACATTGTTGGAACCACTATTCCTTCAAACATACCCATTTTTGCTTTCCGAGATAATGTTCTCGACTTCCACACATTCTTCAAGGCTCCCAGAATTTTCGCCCCCTCCCCCACACTATGATCCACTTCCGCTTCCATGTTTCCATCC
>NC_092260.1:778399-818399 GCF_036320965.1 Panulirus ornatus
TTTTAGATATCTGGGAGTGGATCTGGCAGCGGATGGAACCATGGAAGCGGAAGTGGATCATAGTGTGGGGGAGAGGGCGAAAATTCTGGGAGCCTTGAAGAATGTGTGGAAGTCGAGAACATTATCTCGGAAAGCAAAAATGAGTATGTTTGAAGGAATAGTGGTTCCAACAATGTTGTATGGTTGCGAGGTGTGGGCTATGGATAGAGTTGTGCGCAGGGGGATGGATGTGTTGGAAATGAGATGTTTGAGGACAATGTGTGGTGTGAGGTGGTTTGATCGATTAAGTAACGTAAGGGTAAGAGAGATGTGTGGAAATAAAAAGAGCGTGGTTGAGAGAGCAGAAGAGGGTGTTTTGAAAAGGTTTGGGCACATGGAGAGAATGAGTGATGAAAGATTGACCAAGAGGATATATGTGTCGGAGCTGGAGGGAACGAGGAGAAGAGGGAGACCAAATTGGAGGTGGAAAGATGGAGTGAAAAAGATTTTGTGTGATCGGGGCCTGAACATGCAGGAGGGTGAAAGGAGGGCAAGGAATAGAGTGAATTTGAGCGATGTGGTATACCTGGGTTGACGTGCTGTCAGTGGATTGAATCGGGGCATGTGAAGCGTCTGGGGTAAAACATGGAAAGCTGTGTAGGTATGTATATTTTGCGTGTGTGGACGTATGTATATACATGTGTATGGGGGTGGGTTGGGCCATTTCTTTCGTCTGTTTCCTTGCGCTACCTCGCAAGCGCGGGAGACAGCGACAAAGAAAAAAAAAATATATATATATATATATATCACATATACACACACATATACACATATATATATATATATATATATATATATATATATATATATATATATATATATATATATATATATATATATATATATATATATATATATATATATATATATATATATATATATATATATATATATATATATATATATATGTGTATATGTGTGTGTATATGTGCGTATGTATGTGTATGTGTATATGTATATATATATGTATATTATCCCTGGGGATAGGGGTGAAAGAATACTTCCCACGTATTCCTCGCGTGTCGTAGAAAGCGACTAGAGGGGACGGGAGCGGGGGGCCAGAAATCCTCCCCTCCTTGTATTAACTTTCTAAAATGGGAAACAGAAGAAGGAGTCACGCGGGGAGTGCTCATCCTCCTCGAAGGCTCAGAGTGGGGTGCCTAAATGTGTGTGGATGTAACCAAGATGTGAAAAAAGGAGAGATAGGTAGTATGTTTGAGGAAAGGAACCTGGATGTTCTGGCTCTGAGTGAAACGAAGCTCAAGGGTAAAGGGGAAGAGTGGTTTGGGAATGTCTGGGGAGTAAAGTCAGGGGTTAGTGAGATGACAAGAGCAAGGGAAGGAGTAGCAATACTCCTGAAACAGGAGTTGTGGGAGTATGTGATAGAATGTAAGAAAGTAAATTCTCGATTAATATGGGTAAAACTGAAAGTTGATGGAGAGAGGTGGGTGATTATTGGTGCATATGCACCTGGGCATGAGCAGAAAGATCATGAGAGGCAAGTGTTTTGGGAGCAGCTGAATGAGTGTGTTAGTGGTTTTGATGCACGAGACCGGGTTATAGTGATGGGTGATTTGAATGCAAAGGTGAGTAATGTGGCAGTTGAGGGAATAATTGGTGTACATGGGGTGTTCAGTATTGTAAATGGAAATGGTGAAGAGCTTGTAGATTTATGTGCTGAAAAAGGACTGATGATTGGGAATACCTGGTTTAAAAAGCGAGATATACATAAGTATACTTATGTAAGTAGGAGAGATGGCCAGAGAGCGTTATTGGATTACGTGTTAATTGACAGGCGTGCGAAAGAGAGACTTTTGGATGTTAATGTGCTGAGAGGTGCAACTGGAGGGATGTCTGATCATTATCTTGTGGAGGCTAAGGTGAAGATTTGTATGGGTTTTCAGAAAAGAAGAGTGAATGTTGGGGTGAAGAGGGTGGTGAGAGTAAGTGAGCTTAGGAAGGAGACCTGTGTGAGGAAGTACCAGGAGAGACTGAGTACAGAATGGAAAAAGGTGAGAACAATGGAAGTAAGGGGAGTGGGGGAGGAATGGGATGTATTTAGGGAATCAGTGATGGATTGCGCAAAAGATGCTTGTGGCATAAGAAGAGTGGGAGGTGGGTTGATTAGAAAGGGTAGTGAGTGGTGGGGTGAAGAAGTAAGAGTATTAGTGAAAGAGAAGAGAGAGGCATTTGGACGATTTTTGCAGGGGAAAAAAAGCAATTGAGTGGGAGATGTATAAAAGAAAGAGACAGGAGGTCAAGAGAAAGGTGCAAGAGGTGAAAGAAAGGGCAAATGAGAGTTGGGGTGAGAGAGTATCATTAAATTTTAGAGAGAATAAAAAGATGTTCTGGAAGGAGGTAAATAAAGTGCGTAAGACAAGGGAGCTTCAGTGAAGGGCGCAAATGGGGAGGTGATAACAAGTAGTGGTGATGTGAGAAGGAGATGGAGTGAGTATTTTGAAGGTTTGTTGAATGTGTTTGATGATAGAGTGGCAGATATAGGGTGTTTTGGTCGAGGTGGTGTGCAAAGTGAGAGGGTTAGGGAAAATGATTTGGTAAACAGAGAAGAGGTAGTGAAAGCTATGCGGAAGATGAAAGCCGGCAAGGCAGCAGGTTTGGATGGTATTGCAGTGGAATTTATTAAAAAAGGGGGTGACTGTATTGTGGACAGGTTGGTAAGGTTATTTAATGTATGTATGACTCACGGTGAGGTTCCTTAGGATTGGCGGAATGCGTGCATAGTGCCATTGTACAAAGGCAAAGGGGATAAGAGTGAGTGCTTAAATTACAGAGGTATAAGTTTGTTGAGTATTCCTGGTAAATTATATGGGAGGGTATTGATTGAGAGGGTGAAAGCATGTACAGAGCATCAGATTGGGGAATAGCAGTGTGGTTTCACAAGTGGTAGAGGATGTGTGGATCAGGTGTTTGCTTTGAAGAATGTATGTGAGAAATACTTAGAAAAGCAAATGGATTTGTATGTAGCATTTATGGATCTGGAGAAGGCATATGATAGAGTTGATAGAGATGCTCTGTGGAAGGTATTATGAATATATGATGTGGGAGGCAAGTTGTTAGAAGCAGTGAAAAGTTTTTATCGAGGATGTAAGGCATATGTATGTGTAGGAAGAGAGGAAAGTGATTGGTTCTCAGTGAATGTAGGTTTACGGCAGGGGTGTGTGATGTCTCCATGGTTGTTTAATTTGTTTATGGATGGGGTTGTTAGGGAGGTGAATGCAAGAGTTTTGGAAAGAGGGGCAAGTATGAAGTCTGTTGGGGATGAGAGAGCTTGGGAAGTGAGTCAGTTGTTGTTCGCTGATGATACAGCGCTGGTGGCTGATTCATGTGAGAAACTGCAGAAGCTGGTGACTGAGTTTGGTAAAGTGTGTGAAAGAAGAAAGTTAAGAGTAAATGTGAATAAGAGCAAGGTTATTAGGTACAGTAGAGTTGAGGGTCAAGTCAATTGGGAGGTGAGTTTGAATGGAGAAAAACTGGAGGAAGTGAAGTGTTTTAGATATCTGGGAGTGGATCTGGCAGCGGATGGAACCATGGAAGCGGAAGTGGATCATAGTGTGGGGGAGAGGGCGAAAATTCTGGGAGCCTTGAAGAATGTGTGGAAGTCGAGAACATTATCTCGGAAAGCAAAAATGAGTATGTTTGAAGGAATAGTGGTTCCAACAATGTTGTATGGTTGCGAGGCGTGGGCTATGGATAGAGTTGTGCGCAGGGGGATGGATGTGTTGGAAATGAGATGTTTGAGGACAATGTGTGGTGTGAGGTGGTTTGATCGATTAAGTAACGTAAGGGTAAGAGAGATGTGTGGAAATAAAAAGAGCGTGGTTGAGAGAGCAGAAGAGGGTGTTTTGAAAAGGTTTGGGCACATGGAGAGAATGAGTGATGAAAGATTGACCAAGAGGATATATGTGTCGGAGCTGGAGGGAACGAGGAGAAGAGGGAGACCAAATTGGAGGTGGAAAGATGGAGTGAAAAAGATTTTGTGTGATCGGGGCCTGAACATGCAGGAGGGTGAAAGGAGGGCAAGGAATAGAGTGAATTTGAGCGATGTGGTATACCTGGGTTGACGTGCTGTCAGTGGATTGAATCGGGGCATGTGAAGCGTCTGGGGTAAAACATGGAAAGCTGTGTAGGTATGTATATTTTGCGTGTGTGGACGTATGTATATACATGTGTATGGGGGTGGGTTGGGCCATTTCTTTCGTCTGTTTCCTTGCGCTACCTCGCAAGCGCGGGAGACAGCGACAAAGAAAAAAAAAATATATATATATATATATCACATATACACACACATATACACATATATATATATATATATATATATATATATATATATATATATATATATATATATATATATATATATATATATATATATATATATATATATATATATATATATATATATATATATATATATATATATATATATATATATGTGTATATGTGTGTGTATATGTGCGTATGTATGTGTATGTGTATATGTATATATATATGTATATTATCCCTGGGGATAGGGGTGAAAGAATACTTCCCACGTATTCCTCGCGTGTCGTAGAAAGCGACTAGAGGGGACGGGAGCGGGGGGCCAGAAATCCTCCCCTCCTTGTATTAACTTTCTAAAATGGGAAACAGAAGAAGGAGTCACGCGGGGAGTGCTCATCCTCCTCGAAGGCTCAGAGTGGGGTGCCTAAATGTGTGTGGATGTAACCAAGATGTGAAAAAAGGAGAGATAGGTAGTATGTTTGAGGAAAGGAACCTGGATGTTCTGGCTCTGAGTGAAACGAAGCTCAAGGGTAAAGGGGAAGAGTGGTTTGGGAATGTCTGGGGAGTAAAGTCAGGGGTTAGTGAGATGACAAGAGCAAGGGAAGGAGTAGCAATACTCCTGAAACAGGAGTTGTGGGAGTATGTGATAGAATGTAAGAAAGTAAATTCTCGATTAATATGGGTAAAACTGAAAGTTGATGGAGAGAGGTGGGTGATTATTGGTGCATATGCACCTGGGCATGAGCAGAAAGATCATGAGAGGCAAGTGTTTTGGGAGCAGCTGAATGAGTGTGTTAGTGGTTTTGATGCACGAGACCGGGTTATAGTGATGGGTGATTTGAATGCAAAGGTGAGTAATGTGGCAGTTGAGGGAATAATTGGTGTACATGGGGTGTTCAGTATTGTAAATGGAAATGGTGAAGAGCTTGTAGATTTATGTGCTGAAAAAGGACTGATGATTGGGAATACCTGGTTTAAAAAGCGAGATATACATAAGTATACTTATGTAAGTAGGAGAGATGGCCAGAGAGCGTTATTGGATTACGTGTTAATTGACAGGCGTGCGAAAGAGAGACTTTTGGATGTTAATGTGCTGAGAGGTGCAACTGGAGGGATGTCTGATCATTATCTTGTGGAGGCTAAGGTGAAGATTTGTATGGGTTTTCAGAAAAGAAGAGTGAATGTTGGGGTGAAGAGGGTGGTGAGAGTAAGTGAGCTTAGGAAGGAGACCTGTGTGAGGAAGTACCAGGAGAGACTGAGTACAGAATGGAAAAAGGTGAGAACAATGGAAGTAAGGGGAGTGGGGGAGGAATGGGATGTATTTAGGGAATCAGTGATGGATTGCGCAAAAGATGCTTGTGGCATAAGAAGAGTGGGAGGTGGGTTGATTAGAAAGGGTAGTGAGTGGTGGGGTGAAGAAGTAAGAGTATTAGTGAAAGAGAAGAGAGAGGCATTTGGACGATTTTTGCAGGGGAAAAAAAGCAATTGAGTGGGAGATGTATAAAAGAAAGAGACAGGAGGTCAAGAGAAAGGTGCAAGAGGTGAAAGAAAGGGCAAATGAGAGTTGGGGTGAGAGAGTATCATTAAATTTTAGAGAGAATAAAAAGATGTTCTGGAAGGAGGTAAATAAAGTGCGTAAGACAAGGGAGCTTCAGTGAAGGGCGCAAATGGGGAGGTGATAACAAGTAGTGGTGATGTGAGAAGGAGATGGAGTGAGTATTTTGAAGGTTTGTTGAATGTGTTTGATGATAGAGTGGCAGATATAGGGTGTTTTGGTCGAGGTGGTGTGCAAAGTGAGAGGGTTAGGGAAAATGATTTGGTAAACAGAGAAGAGGTAGTGAAAGCTATGCGGAAGATGAAAGCCGGCAAGGCAGCAGGTTTGGATGGTATTGCAGTGGAATTTATTAAAAAAGGGGGTGACTGTATTGTGGACAGGTTGGTAAGGTTATTTAATGTATGTATGACTCATGGTGAGGTGCCTGAGGATTGGCGGAATGGCTGCATAGTGCCATTGTACAAAGGGAAAGGGGATAAGAGTGAGTGCTCAAATTACAGAGGTATAAGTTTGTTGAGTATTCCTGGTAAATTATATGGGAGGGTATTGATTGAGAGGGTGAAGGCATGTACAGAGCATCAGATCGGGGAAGAGCAGTGTGGTTTCAGAAGTGGTAGAGGATGTGTGGATCAGGTGTTTGCTTTGAAGAATGTTTGTGAGAAATACTTAGAAAAGCAAATGGATTTGTATGTAGCATTTATGGATCTGGAGAAGGCATATGATAGAGTTGATAGAGATGCTCTGTGGAAGGTATTAAGAATATATGGTGTGGGAGGCAAGTTGTTAGAAGCAGTGAAAAGTTTTTATCGAGGATGTAAGGCATGTGTACGTGTAGGAAGAGAGGAAAGTGATTGGTTCTCAGTGAATGTAGGTTTGCGGCAGGGGTGTGTGATGTCTCCATGGTTGTTTAATTTGCTTATGGATGGGGTTGTTAGGAAGGTAAATGCAAGAGTATTGGAAAGAGGGGCAAGTATGAAGTCTGTTGGGGATGAGAGAGCTTGGGAAGTGAGTCAGTTGTTGTTCGCTGATGATACAGCGCTGGTGGCTGATTCATGTGAGAAAATGCAGAAGCTGGTGACTGAGTTTGGTAAAGTGTGTGGAAGAAGAAAGTTAAGAGTAAATGTGAATAAGAGCAAGGTTATTAGGTACAGTAGGGTTGAGGGTCAAGTCAATTGGGAGGTGAGTTTGAATGGAGAAAAACTGGAGGAAGTGAAGTGTTTTAGATATCTGGGAGTGGATCTGGCAGCGGATGGAACCATGGAAGCGGAAGTGGATCATAGGGTGGGGGAGGGGGCGAAAATTCTGGGAGCCTTGAAGAATGTGTGGAAGTCGAGAACATTATCTCGGAAAGCAAAAATGGGTATGTTTGAAGGAATAGTGGTTCCAACAATGTTGTATGGTTGCGAGGCGTGGGCTATGGATAGAGTTGTGCGCAGGAGGATGGATGTGCTGGAAATGAGATGTTTGAGGACAATGTGTGGTGTGAGGTGGTTTGATCGAGTGAGTAGCGTAAGGGTAAGAGAGATGTGTGGAAATAAAAAGAGTGTGGTTGAGAGAGCAGAAGAGGGTGTTTTGAAGTGGTTTGAGCACATGGAGAGAATGAGTGAGGAAAGATTGACCAAGAGGATATATGTGTCGGAGGTGGAGGGAACGAGGAGAAGAGCGAGACCAAATTGGAGGTGGAAAGATGGAGTGAAAAAGATTTTGTGTGATCGGGGCCTGAACATGCAGGAGGGTGAAAGGAGGGCAAGGAATAGAGTGAATTGGAGCGATGTGGTATACCGGGGTTGACGTGCTGTCAGTGGATTGAATCAAGGCATGTGAAGCGCCTGGGGTAAACCATGGAAAGCTGTGTAGGTATGTATATTTGCATGTGTGGACGTATGTATATACATGTGTATGGGGGCCGTTGGGCCATTTCTTTCGTCTGTTTCCTTGCGCTACCTCGCAAACGCGGGAGACAGCGACAAAGTATAATAAATATAAATATATATATATATACGTATATATATATATATATATATATATATATATATATATATATATATATATATATATATATATATATATATACGTATATATATATATATATATATATATATATATATATATATATATATATATATATATATATATATATATATATATATATATATATATATATATATATATATATATATATATATATATATATATTTATATATATATATATATATATATATATATATATATATATATATATATATATATATATATATATATATATATATATATATATATATATATATATATATATATATATAGTATCCCTGGGGATAGGGGAGAAAGAATACTTCCCACGTATTCCCTGCCTGCCGTAGAAGGCGACTAAAAGGGGAGGGAGCGGGGGGCTGGAAATCCTCCCCTCTCGTTTTTTTTTTTTTTTATTTTCCAAAAGAAAGAACAGAGAAGGGAGCCAGGTGAGGATATTCCTTCTATGGCCCAGTCCTCTGTTCTTAACGCTACCTCGCTAATGCGGGAAATGGCGAATAGTATGAAAGAAAGATATATATATATGTATATATATTCCCTGGGGATAGGGGAGAAAGAATACTTCCCACGTATTCCCTGCGTGTCGTAGAAGGCGACTAAAAGGGAAGGGAGCGGGGGGCTGGAAATCCTCCCCTCTCGTTTTTTTTTTTTTCTTTTTTTTTTAATTTTCCAAAAGAAGGAACAGAGAAGAGGTCCAGGTGAGGATATTCCCTCAAAGGCCCAGTCCTCTGTTCTTAACGCTACCTCGCTATCGCGGGAAATAGCGAATAGTATGAAAAAAAAAAGAAAAAAAAAATATATATATATATATATATATATATATATTTATATATATATATATATATATATATACATATATATATATATATATATATATATATATATATATATATATATATATATATATATATATATATATATATATATATATTTATATATATACATATATATATATATATATATATATATATATATATATATATATATATATATATATATATATATATGTATATATATATATATATATATATATATATATATATATATATGTATGTAGCATTTATGGATCTGGAGAAGGCATATGATAGAGTTGATAGAGATGCTCTGTGGAAGGTATTAAGAATATATGGTGTGGGAGGAAAGTTGTTTGAAGCAGTGAAAAGTTTTTATCGAGGATGTAAGGCATGTGTACGTATAGGAAGAGAGGAAAGTGATTGGTTCTCAGTGAATGTAGGTTTGCGGCAGGGGTGTGTGATGTCTCCATGGTTGTTTAATTTGTTTATGGATGGGGTTGTTAGGGAGGTAAATGCAAGAGTTTTGGAAAGAGGGGCAAGTATGAAGTCTGTTGGGGATGAGAGAGCTTGGGAAGTGAGTCAGTTGTTGTTCGCTGATGATACAGCGCTGGTGGCTGATTCATATGAGAAACTGCAGAAGCTGGTGACTGAGTTTGGAAAAGTGTGTGGAAGAAGAAAGTTAAGAGTAAATGTGAATAAGAGCAAGGTTATTAGGTACAGTAGGGTTGAGGGTCAAGTCAATTGGGAGGTGAGTTTGAATGGAGAAAAACTGGAGGAAGTGAAGTGTTTTAGATATCTGGGAGTGGATCTGGCAGCGGATGGAACCATGGAAGCGGAAGTGGATCATGGGGTGGGGGAGGGGGCGAAAATCCTGGGGGCCTTGAAGAATGTGTGGAAGTCGAGAACATTATCTCGGAAAGCAAAAATGGGTATTTTTGAAGGAATAGTGGTTTCAACAATGTTGTATGGTTGCGAGGCGTGGGCTATGGATAGAGTTGTGCGCAGGAGGATGGATGTGCTGGAAATGAGATGTTTGAGGACAATGTGTGGTGTGAGGTGGTTTGATCGAGTAAGTAACGTAAGGGTAAGAGAGATGTGTGGAAATAAAAATAGCGTGGTTGAGAGAGCAGAAGAGGGTGTTTTGAAGTGGTTTGGGCACATGGAGAGGATGAGTGAGGAAAGATTGACCAAGAGGATATATGTGTCGGAGGTGGAGGGAACCAGGAGAAGAGTAAGACCAAATTGGAGGTGGAAAGATGGAGTGAAAAAGATTTTGTGTGATCGGGGCCTGAACATGCAGGAGGGTGAAAGGAGGGCAAGGAATAGAGTGAATTGGAGCGATGTGGTATACCGGGGTTGACGTGCTGTCAGTGGATTGAAGCAGGGCATGTGAAACGTCTGGGGTAAACCATGGAAAGCTGTGTAGGTATGTATATTTGCGTGTGTGGACGTATGTATATACATGTGTATGGGGGGGGGTTGGGCCATTTCTTTCGTCTGTTTCCTTGCGCTACCTCGCAAACGCGGGAGACAGCGACAAAGTATAATAAAAAAAAAATATATATATATATATATATATATATATATATATATATATATATATATATATATATATATATATATTTACATAAATTAGTTTTGAGAGTAAATGTGAATAAGAGCAAGATTGTTAGGTACAGTAGGATTAAGGGTCAAGTCAATTTGGAGGTAAGTTTGAATGTAGAAAAACTGTAGGAAGTGAAGTGTTTTAGATATCTGGGAGTGGATTTGGCAGCGGATGGAACCATGGAAGCGGAAGTGAATCATAGGGTGGGGGAGGAGGCGAAAAGTCTGGGAGCCTTGAAGAATGTGTGGAAATCGAGAACATTATCTCGAAAAGGAAAAATGGGCATGTTTAAAGGAATAGTGGTTCCAACAATGTTGTATGGTTGCGAGGCATGGGCTATGGATAGAGTTGTGCGCAGGAGGGTGGATGTGTTGGAGATGAGATGTTTGAGGACAATATGTGGTGTGAGATGGTTTGATCGAGTAAGTAATAATAGTGTGAGAGAGATGTGTGGTAATAAAAAGAGCGTGGTTGAGAGAGCAGAAGAGGGTGTTTTGAAATGATTTAGTCACATGGAGAGAATGAGTGAGGAAAGATTGACCAAGAGGATATATGTCAGAGGTGAAGGGAACGAGAAGTGGGAAACCAAATTGGAGTGAAAAAGATTTTGAGTGATAGGGGCCTGAACATGCAAGAGGGTGAAAGACGTACAAGAAATAGAGTGAATTGGAACGATGTGGTATACCGGGGTCGACGTGCTGTCAATGGATTGAACCAGGGCATGTGAAGCGTCTGGGGTACACCAAGGAAAGTCCTGTGGGGTCTGGATGTGGAAAGGGAGCTGTGTTTTCTGTGCATTATTACATGACAGCTAGAGACTGAATGTGAACGAATGTGGCCTTTGTTGTTTTCTCCTAGCGCTACCTCACACACATGAGGGGGGAGGGGGTTGTGATTCCATGTGTGCCGGGGTGGCGATAGGAATGAATAAGGGCAGATAGTATGAATTATGTACATGTGTATATATGTATATGTCTGTGTGTGCATATATATGTATAAATTGAGATGTATAGGTATGTATATTTGCGTGTGTGGACGTGTATGTATATACATGTGTATGTGGGTGGGTTAAGCCATTCTTTCGTCTGTTTCCTTGTGCTACCTCGCTGATGCGGGAGACAGTGAGAAAGGAAAATAATAATGATAATAAATATATATATATATATATATATATATATATATATACATATATATATATATATATATATATATATATATATATATATATATATATATATATATATATATATATATATATATATATATATATATATATATATATATATATATACATATATATATATTTTTTTTCTTTCTCTCTTTCTTTTTTTCCCTGGGGACAGGGGAGAAAGAATACTTCCCACGCATTCCTCACGTGTCTTTAAAGGCGACTATAGGGTACTGGAGCGGCAGGCTAGAAACCCTCCATTCCCTGTGTTTTAATTTTCTAAAAGGCGATACAGAAGTAGGACTCATGAGGGGAGTGCTCATCCTCCTCGTAGGCTCAGATTGGGGTGCCTTAATGTGTGTTGATGTAACCAAGATGAGAAAAAAGGAGAGATAGTATGTTTCAGTAAAGGAACCTGGATGTTTTGGCTCTGAGTGAAACGAAGCTCACGGGTAAAGGGGAGGAGTGGTTTGGGAATGTTTTGTGAATAAAGTCAGGGGTTAGTGAGAGGACAAGAGTAAGGGAAGAAGTAGCACTACTCCTAAAACAGGAGTGGTGGGAGTATGTGATAGAGTGTAAGAAAGTAACCTCTAGATTGATAAGGGTAAAAGTGAAAGTGGATGGAGAGAGATGGGTGATTATTGGTGCATATGCACCTGGGCATGAGACGAAAGATCATGAGAGGTAAGTGTTTTGGGACTAGCTGAGTGAGTGTGTTAGTTTTGATGCACGATACCGGGTTATAGTGATGGGTGATTTGAATGCAAAGATGAGTAATGTGTCAGTTGAGGGAATAATTGGTGTACATAGGGTGCTCAGTGTTGTAAATGGAAATGGTGAAGAGCTTGTATATTTGTGTGCTGAAATAGGACTGGTGATTGGGAATACCTGGTTTAAAAAGAGAGATATCCATAAGTGCACGTATGTAAGTAGGAGAGATGGGCAAAGAACGTTACTGGATTACGTGTTAATTAATAGAATCGCGAAAGAGAGCTTTTTGGAGTTTAATGTGCTGAGAGGTGCAACTGGAGGGATGTCTGATCATTATCTTGTGGAGGCGAAGGTGAAGATTTGTAGAGGTTTTCAGAAAAGAAAAGAGAATATAGGGGTGAAGAGAGTGGTGAGAGTAAGTGAGTTTGGGAAGGAGACTTATGCGAGGAAGTACCAGGAGAGACTGAGCACAGAATGGATAAAGGTGAGAGCAAAGGATGTAAGTGTAGAGGTCGAGGAATTGGATGAATCTAGGGAAGTAGTGATGGCTTGCTAGTGATAGTACTATTGCAGAAAGGCAAAGGGGATAAAGGTGAGTGCTGAAATTACAGAGGTATAAGTTTGTTGAGTATACCTGGGAAATTATATGAGAGGGTATTGATTGAGAGGATGAAGGCATGTACAGAGCATCAGACTGGGAAAGAGCAGTGTGGTGTCAGAAGTGGTAGAGGATGTGTAGGTCAGGTATTTGCTTTGAAGAATGTATGTGAGAAATACTTAGAAAAGGAAATGGATTTGTATGTAGCATTTATGGATCTGGAGAAGGCATATGACAGAGTTGATAGAGAAGCTCTGTGGAAGGTATTAAGAATATATGGTGTGGGAGGCAAGTTGGTGGTAGTGAAAAGTTTTTATCGAGGATGTAAGGCATGTGTAAGAGTAGGAAGAGTGGAAGGTGATTGGTTCTCAGTGAATGTTGGTTTGCGGCAGGGGTGCGTGATGTCTCCATGGCTGTTTAATTTGTGTATGGATGGATCGATTTGTTAGCGAGGTGAATGTAAGAGTTTTTGAGAGAGTGCAAATATGCAGTCTGTTGTGAATGAGAGAGCTTGGGAAGTGAGTTAGTTATTGTTCGGTGATGATAGAGCGCTGTTGCCCGGATCGGGTAAGAAACTGCAGAAGCTGGTGATTGAGTTTGGTAAAGTGTATGAAAGAAGAAAGCTGAGAGTAAATGTGAATAAGAGCAATGTTATTAGGTACAGTAGGTTGAGGGACAAGTCAGTTGGGAGGTAAGTTTGAATGGAGAAAAGCTGGAGGAAGTGAAGTGTTTTAGATATCTGGGAGTGGATTTGGCAGTGGATGGAATCATGGAGCTGGAAGTGAGTCACAGGTTAGGGGAGGGGGCGAAGGTTTTTGGAGCGATGGAAAATGTGTGAAAGGAGAGAACATTATCTCGGAAAGCAAGAAATGGGTATGTTTTAAGGAATAGTGGTTCCATAGATAGAGTGGGCCATAGATAGTGGGCCATAGATAGTGGGCCATAGATAGAGTTGAGCGGAGGAGGGTGGATGTGTTGGAAATGAGATGAGGACAATATGTGGTGTGAGGTGCTTTGATCGAGTAAGTACTGAAAGGTTAAGAGAGATGTGTGGTAATAAAAAGAGTGTGGTTGAGAGAGCAGATGAGGTTGTTTTGAAATAGTTTAGTCACATGGAGAGAATGAGTGAGGAAAGATTGACAAAGAGGATATATGTATCAGAGGTGGAGGGAACGAGGAAAAGTGGGAGACCAAATTGGAGGTGGAAAGATGGAGTCAAAAAGATTTTGAGTGATCGGGGCCTGAACATACAGGAGGGTGAAAGGCGTGCAAGGAATAGAGTGAATTGGAGCGATGTGGTATACCGGGGTCGACGTGCTGTCATTGGATTGAACCAGCGCATTTGAAGCGTCTGGGGTAAACCATGGGAAGTTCTGTGGGGCCTGGATGTGGAAAGGGAGCTGTGGTTTCGGTGCATTATACATGACAGCTAGAGACTGAATGTTAACGAATGTGGCCTTTGTTGTCTTTTCCTAGCGCTACTCGAGCACATGCGGGGTTTGTTATTTCATGTGTGGCGGGGTAGAGACGGGAATGAATACGGGCAGACAGTATGAATTATGCACATGTGTATATATATGTATATGTATATTTTGATTCCCATGTTGCGTAAATCCTTTATTGTAAATTTTGCCTTCAGCAACAATAAAACTATAAAGAGTATCTTAATCAGGAATTCTCTTGGATGCATCTATAAAGTACCTTGTGGAAATTGTGGTAAATTTTGTGTTGGTCGGACTGGTAAGGATCTTTCTGTTAGACTTAAGCAACATAGATATAGTATAAGAACGGGACAAGAATCAAATGCCTTGTTTAGTCAAGTTAAAAACTATGATCATTGTAGTGACTGGAGTATTGCCATCTCAGTTATTAACTCTAACTCTGTTACCAAGAGAAATATCATTGGATCAACTAATATTAAATACACAAAGAATTATAATCTTAATATTAGTTATAGTCTATACAAATTACATAACTTTGTTGATAAAATTTGTAAGAAATAAGTTTGTGAACGCTTGCTGTATGTTTTGGCAAATCATATATTTACCAAATGGCGTCCTATCTACGTCTCCTCGATGTATATCAACTGACTTATATTTCTCTCTTGTGTCTCCCTTGATGATGTGATTGTTACACGAAAGTGCACTTGGGAAAGTATCGTGTTTCATTTTCCCCGTGGACTTATAGGAATATCTTGATCACGCGCAAAATTGTCATCCTTTCCAACATATATATATATATATATATATATATATATATATATATATATATATATATATATATATATATATATAGATAGATAGATATCTTTCTTTCAAACTATTCGCCATTTCCCGCGTTAGCGAGGTAGCGTTAAGAACAGAGGACTGGGCCTTTGAGGGAATGTCCTCACCTGGCCCCCTTCTCTGTTCCTTCTTTTAGAAAATTAGAAAAAAAAAAAAAAAAACGAGAGGGGAGGATTTCCAGCCCCCCGCCCCATATATATATATATATATATATATATATATATATATATATATATATATATATATATATATATGTGTACATTGAGATGTATGGGTATGTATATTTGCGTGTGTGGACGTGTATGTATATACATGTGTATGGGGGTGGGTTTGGCCATTTCTTTCGTCTCTTTCCTTGCGATACCTCACAAACGCGGGAGACAGCGACAAAACAAAATGATAATAATATATATATATATATATATATATATATATATATATATATATATATATATATGTTGTATACATATATATATATATATATATATATATATATATATATATATATATATATGTTGGTATATATATATATATATATATATATATATATATATATATATATATATATATATATATATATATATATATATTAATTTTTTATTTTTTTATTATACTTTGTCGCTGTCTCCCGCGTTTGTGAGGTAGCGCAAGGAAACAGACGAAAGAAATGGCCCAACCCCCCCCCCCCATACACATGTATATACATACATCCACACACGCAAATATACATACCTACACAACTTTCCATGATTTACCCCAGACGCTTCACATGCCTTGATTCAATCCACTGACAGCACGTCAACCCCGGTATACCACATCGCTCCAATTCACTCTATTCCTTGCCCTCCTTTCACCCTCCTGCATGTTCAGGCCCCGATCACACAAAATCTTTTTCACTCCATCTTTCCACCTCCAATTTGGTCTCCCTCTTCTCCTCGTTCCCTCCACCTCCGACACATATATCCTCTTGGTCAATCTTTCCTCACTCATTCTCTCCATGTGCCCAAACCACTTCAAAACACCCTCTTCTGCTCTCTCAACCACGCTCTTTTTATTTCCACACATCTCTCTTACCCTTACGTTACTCACTCGATCAAACCACCTCACACCACACATTGTCCTCAAACATCTCATTTCCAGCACATCCATCCTCCTGCGCACAACTCTATCCATAGCCCACGCCTCGCAACCATACAACATTGTTGGAACCACTATTCCTTCAAACATACCCATTTTTGCTTTCCGAGATAATGTTCTCGACTTCCACACATTCTTCAAGGCTCCCAGAATTTTCGCCCCCTCCCCCACCCTATGATCCACTTCCGCTTCCATGGTTCCATCCGCTGCCAGATCCACTCCCAGATATCTAAAACACTTCACTTCCTCCAGTTTTTCTCCATTCAAACTCACCTCCCAATTGACTTGACCCTCAACCCTACTATACCTAATAACCTTGCTCTTTTTCACATTTACTCTTAACTTTCTTCTTCCACACACTTTACCAAACTCAGTCACCAGCTTCTGCAGTTTCTCACATGAATCAGCCACCAGCGCTGTATCATCAGCGAACAACAACTGACTCACTTCCCAAGCTCTCTCATCCCCAACAGACTTCATACTTGCCCCTCTTTCCAGGACTCTTGCATTTACCTCCCTAACAACCCCATCCATAAACAAATTAAACAACCATGGAGACATCACACACCCCTGCCGCAAACCTACATTCACTGAGAACCAATCACTTTCCTCTCTTCCTACACGTACACATGCCTTACATCCTCGATAAAAACTTTTCACTGCTTCTAACAACTTGCCTCCCACACCATATATATACACACACACACAGACATATACATATATACACATGTACATAATTCATACTATTTTGAAGACTTCCCCATCTCAGCTTGCATTCATATCCTGCAAAGAAAAAACATACTATTGCAGCGTTTTTTTCTTTTTTTCTGGGTGTAGCTAGATAGACAGAAAAGTAGATAGATACAAATGTATATATATATATATATATATATATATATATATATATATATATATATATATATATATATATATATATATATATATATATATATATACATTTGTATCTATCTACTTTTCTGTCTATCTAGCTACACCCAGAAAAAAAGAAAAAAACGCTGCAATAGTATGTTTTTTCTTTGCAGGATATGAATGCAAGCTGAGATGGGGAAGTCTTCAAAATAGTATGAATTATGTACATGTGTATATATGTATATGTCTGTGTGTGTATATATATGTGTACATTGAGATGTGTATATATGTATATGTCTGTGTGTATATATATGTGTACATTGAGATGTATAGGTATGTATATTTGCGTGTGTGGACGTGTATGTATATACATATGTATGGGGGTGGGTTGGGCCATTTCTTTCGTCTGTTTCCTTGCGCTACCTCGCGAACGCGGTAGACAGCGACAAAGCAAAATAAATATGAATGAATATGTATATGTTGATGAGAACTAAATTGATGAGAACTACTATTGAAGTTTGTGTAAATAAATTATACATTTCCTTTTTCCATAGCCAGAAGTTGAACCAGTATGTGACATTCTTTTTTTCATTTCATTCCAAGCTAGAAGTTTCAGTTTTCTAAATTGTTTCTTACATTTTTCATATGTATATATATGTATGTGTGTGTGTGTGTATATGTGCGTATGTGTTTGTATGTGTGTGTATGTGTATATATATATATATATATATATATATATATATATATATATATATATATATATATATATATATATATATATATATATATATATATTATCCCTGGGGATAGGGATGAAAGAATACTTCCCACGCATTCCTCGCGTGTCGTAGAAAGCGACTAGAGGGGACGGGAGCGGGGGGCCAGAAATCCTCCCCTCCTTGTACTTTTTTAACTTTCTAAAATGGGAAACAGAAGAAGGAGTCACGCGGGGAGTGCTCATCCTCCTCGAAGGCTCAGATTGGGGTGCCTAAATGTGTGTGTGGATGTAACCAAGATGTGAAAAAAGGAGAGATTGGTAGTATGTTTGAGGAAAGGAACCTGGATGTTTTGGCTCTGAGTAAAACAAAGCTCAAGGGTAAAGGGGAAGAGTGGTTTGGGAATGTCTTGGGAGTAAAGTCAGGGGTTAGTGAGAGGACAAGAGCAAGGGAAGGAGTAGCAGTACTCCTGAAACAGGAGTTGTGGGAGTATGTGATAGAATGTAAGAAAGTAAATTCTCGATTAATATGGGTAAAACTGAAAGTTGATGGAGAGAGATGGGTGATTATTGGTGCATATGCACCTGGGCATGAGAAGAAAGATCATGAGAGGCAAGTGTTTTGGGAGCAGCTGAATGAGTGTGTTAGTGGTTTTGATGCACGAGACCGGGTTATAGTGATGGGTGATTTGAATGCAAAGGTGAGTAATGTGGCAGTTGAGGGAATAATTGGCATACATGGGGTGTTCAGTGTTGTAAATGGAAATGGTGAAGAGCTTGTAGATTTATGTGCTGAAAAAGGACTGATGATTGGGAATACCTGGTTTAAAAAGCGAGATATACATAAGTATATTTATGTAAGTAGGAGAGATGGCCAGAGAGCGTTATTAGATTACGTGTTAATTGACAGGCGCGCGAAAGAGAGACTTTTGGATGTTAATGTGCTGAGAGGTGCAACTGGAGGGATGTCTGATCATTATCTTGTGGAGGCTAAGGTGAAATTTGTATGGGTTTTCAGAAAAGAAGAGTGAATGTTGGGGTGAAGAGGGTGGTGAGAGTAAGTGAGCTTGGGAAGGAGACTTGTGTGAGGAAGTACCAGGAGAGACTGAGTACAGAATGGAAAAAGGTGAGAACAATGGAAGTAAGGGGAGTGGGGGAGGAATGGGATGTATTTAGGGAATCAGTGATGGATTGCGCAAAAGATGCTTGTGGCATGAGAAGAGTGGGAGATGGGTTGATTAGAAAGGGTAGTGAGTGGTGGGGTGAAGAAGTAAGAGTATTAGTGAAAGAGAAGAGAGAGGCATTTGGACGATTTTTGCAGGGAAAAAATGCAATTGAGTGGGAGATGTATAAAAGAAAGAGACAGGAGGTCAAGAGAAAGGTGCAAGAGGTGAAAAAAAGGGCAAATGAGAGTTGGGGTGAGAGAGTATCATTAAATTTTAGGGAGAATAAAAAGATGTTCTGGAAGGAGGTAAATAAAGTGCGTAAGACAAGGGAGCAAATGGGAACTTCAGTGAAGGGCGCAAATGGGGAGGTTATAACAAGTAGTGGTGATGTGAGAAGGAGATGGAGTGAGTATTTTGAAGGTTTGTTGAATGTGTTTGATGATAGAGTGGCGGATATAGGGTGTTTTGGTCGAGGTGGTGTGCAAAGTGAGAGGGTTAGGAAAAATGATTTGGTAAACAGAGAAGAGGTAGTAAAAGCTTTGCGGAAGATGAAAGCCGGCAAGGCAGCAGGTTTGGATGGTATTGCAGTGGAATTTATTAAAAAAGGGGGTGACTGTATTGTTGACTGGTTGGTAAGGTTATTTAATGTATGTATGACTCATGGTGAGGTGCCTGAGGATTGGCGGAATGCGTGCATAGTGCCATTGTACAAAGGCAAAGGGGATAAGAGTGAGTGCTCAAATTACAGAGGTATAAGTTTGTTGAGTATTCCTGGTAAATTATATGGGAGGGTATTGATTGAGAGGGTGAAGGCATGTACAGAGCATCAGGTTGGGGAAGAGCAGTGTGGTTTCAGAAGTGGTAGAGGATGTGTGGATCAGGTGTTTGCTTTGAAGAATGTATGTGAGAAATACTTAGAAAAGCAAATGGATTTGTATGTAGCATTTATGGATCTGGAGAAGGCATATGATAGAGTTGATAGAGATGCTCTGTGGAAGGTATTAAGAATATATGGTGTGGGAGGCAAGTTGTTAGAAGCAGTGAAAAGTTTTTATCTAGGATGTAAGGCATGTGTACGTGTAGGAAGAGAGGAAAGTGATTGGTTCTCAGTGAATATAGGGTTGCGGCAGGGGTGTGTGATGTCTCCATGGTTGTTTAATTTGTTTATGGATGGGGTTGTTAGGGAGGTGAATGCAAGAGTTTTGGAAAGAGGGGCAAGTATGAAGTCTGTTGGGGATGAGAGAGCTTGGGAAGTGAGTCAGTTGTTGTTCGCTGATAATACAGCGCTGGTGGCTGATTCATGTGAGAAACTGCAGAAGCTAGTGACTGAGTTTGGTAAAGTGTGTGAAAGAAGAAAGTTAAGAGTAAATGTGAATAAGAGCAAGGTTATTAGGTACAGTAGGGTTGAGGGTCAAGTCAATTGGGAGGTGAGTTTGAATGGAGAAAAACTGAAGGAAATAAAGTGTTTTAGATATCTGGTAGTGGATCTGGCAGCGGATGGAACCATGGAAGCGGAAGTGGATCATAGGGTGGGGGAGGGGGCGAAAATTCTGGGAGCCTTGAAGAATGTGTGGAAGTCGAGAACATTATCTCGGAAAGCAAAAATGGGTATGTTTGAAGGAATAGTGGTTCCAACAATGTTGTATGGTTGCGAGGCGTGGGCTATGGATAGAGTTGTGCGCAGGAGGATGGATGTGCTGGAAATGAGATGTTTGAGGACAAAGTGTGGTGTGAGGTGGTTTGATCGATTAAGTAACGTAAGGGTAAGAGAGATGTGTGGAAATAAAAAGAGCGTGGTTGAGAGAGCAGAAGAGGGTGTTTTGAAATGGTTTGGGCACATGGAGAGAATGAGTGAGGAAAGATTGACCAAGAGGATATATGTGTCGGAGGTGGAGGGAACGAGGAGAAGAGGGAGACCAAATTGGAGGTGGAAAGATGGAGTGAAAAAGATTTTGTGTGATCGGGGCCTGAACATGCAGGAGGGTGAAAGGAGGGCAAGGAATAGAGTGAATTGGAGCGATGTGGTATACCGGGGTTGACGTGCTGTCAGTGGATTGAATCAGGGCATGTGAAGCGTCTGGGGTAAACCATGGAAAGCTGTGTAGGTATGTATATTTGCGTGTGTGGACGTATGTATATACATGTGTTTGGGGGTGGGTTGGGCCATTTCTTTCGTCTGTTTCCTTGCGCTACCTCGCAAACGCGGGAGACAGCGACAAAGGAAAAAAAATGTATATATACATTTGTATCTATCTATCTTTCTGTCTATCTAGCTACACCCAGAAAAAATGAAAAAAACGCTGCAATAGTATGGGTTTTCTTTGCAGGATATGAATGCAAGCTGAGATGGGGAAGTCTTCAAAACCAGTACCGTAGATTTTCAAGAAAAAGAAATACCAAGTGTGGCTAGGAAGCTACGAACTTAAGAAAATGGAGATATGCAGATGAAATTCCTTCGTTAACCTTTCCTGTGTGATAGAAAAACGATTGAAATCTTGAAATTGAAACAGTGAATCCTGTAGTCACAGAAGAGACAGTAAAATGTGTTTCTAGCTCATAAAACAAGAGAAGCAAAGAAGCAGGGCAGAGGAGAAATTTTCGCTAGTGTAATCTGAGGCTGCCACAAGGAGACGGAAAGAAGCATGTCCACATACCTGAGACATTATTATCGGTTTTAATAAGACAGCTGCCTGAGAGTGAAAGTCAGAAGGGAAGGAACATCCCCCCAGCCATGTCGTGGATTTGCTTTCCCACAGCATTGCAACTACAGTCAAGGAACTTCCCCCTATCACCAAAACTTGTAAAGTTAGAGTTCTTGATGTAGTATCAGAGTATGGGTATGGGTACTGCTTCTTTAGTCGGGATGCCTTATGTTGAGCTGAAATATAGCAGAAATTATTTTTTTCTGGGGCAGAGTCTTACATTCCATCTTCTTCCAAATCTTGTTCTTCTTAATCGGGGCTTGACCGCTCATGCTCTGATGTCTCTTGCATCAGGAAGGGCTACTGACAGATCTTTTTAGTCCTCAACTAAAAGCATTTCCATGTGCCCCCGTAATTTAACCTTTTCTCCCCTTTTCCGACCTGATCAATCTACTGCAAACTCACCATCGGATAAAGTCGCTCTCTTTGATACCTTGTTTCCCTCTAAGCCAAATTTCAATGATCCACCTTCTGATTCCCCTTCCAAATCTTCCAATGAACATATGTTATGTCCTATATGCTCCTCGTGTTCCAAGTACTCTCCCAACTTCAGGTGGAAAAGCTGTATGGTTCAGATAGCAAACCTGATTGAGTTCAAAAGGAGTGTGCCCCTGAGCTAGCTCCAGTCCTTTCTCGCCTAATTCGCTTATCAGAATATTTTGCTTCAACTGTCACTCCATAGATCTCACTTTTGCTGTCTCCAAAGTTTTTGAAACTCTTCTAAACTCTCACTTTCTTGAGCACTTAGAAACCCATTACTTTCCTTCTGATCACCAGTATGGATTTCTTAATGCTAAGTTTGCTGTTGATCTGCTCTATGTAACTCACCTCTGGTCCTCCTTTCTCAGGGATTTTGGTGAAACTTTTGTCATAATAATTGACATCTCCAAAGCAATTGACAAGGACTTAGCATAAGTCTTTGCTTTCTAAACTTCTTTCCCTCAGCTGTTCCATCGCAGTAGTCGCCGATGGAGCTTCTCCTCCCTCCTATCCTATTGACAGTGGTGCTCCTCAAGGTTCAGTCTTATCACTTACTCTCTTTCCTCTCTTAGTGAATGATCATCTCTCTTCTATATCTAACGCTTCTCACTCCTGTGTCGATGATTCCACTTACATACTTCAACTCACTTTTCCTCTCCTGTAATACTCGTTTTCTTTCTCGTACTAATCAAATTCATTCCCTGCAGCATTTCGGATTGGGAAAGCAGTAACCTTGAAAAATCTAATAGTGCTAAAAGGTAATTTCTCCCAATACCTCTCTCTACGATTCGTTTGTTCCCACTGCTTAATTTCAAAACACCTCAATTCAACCTTATGATAACATAAACATGTTAGGCTTAAAGATATTCTCCACTTTATCATGGAAGCCCCGCTTTATTCACATTACAAAACCTGTTTCATAAAAGCCGGGACTGTTATATAGATTCCCTGATTGAATTTTTCTTGTAAACATTTATATCATATGCTTAAGGGATATCTAATGGAATATGGAATAGTGCTCATACATCTGAGCTGGCTTATCCTCCAGCTCTCTGTTAACTAGAGAGTAGCATCTCCTTCCCAAACCGTTCGCCGCGATTTTGCTGCTCTCTCTATATTCTATAAGTATCATTTGGCCAAAGTTCTTAGTTGTCTGCAAGTGGCCCCATCTTCAAGGATGGATCCATGGCACGCGTTTGGTAGTCGCTTCCCAAAGTCTTCGTGTGGAGTCCGACCACGAGAGGATTAGCTTTTATGATAGCATCTTCCTCCCTCGAACAGCTTAGCTGTGGAATTCTCCTTCTTTTGTCTTTCCATCTTCATATATATTTTCTTCCTTTAAGAGTTAGTTCTACAAACACTGACGGAGCCCTGATGAATTTCTACTTTCCTTTCTTTTCACTTTTTCACGTTTACCGAGATGGTCTCGACTGGGACATGTTCTTTTTTTTCCTCGCGACATGTCGATCGCTTTAAAAGTATATCATTCACTACATCAGTAATACAGTCATAAACTACATCATTAGTACGGTAACTAACTACATCACCAATATAGTTATAAACTACATTATCAACACATTCATGTATTACATCATCGGTATAATCATACACTACATATCATCATAGTCAAACAATTCATTATATAACACTGTGTAAAAAATTCTTACTTTTTTTTTTTGTTCCTGGGTGATGTGTTATTTTCTAAGAGATTATGTATAGAAAGTACAGAAAATGGATATCATTTCCTTAAAACTTTGCTTTTGTGATCAGGACAGTATATTTTGAAATTTAGCTATTTTTCAAAACATTCCAGATAGATTCAGTGCTGAGTAGCTGATATAAAACTTTCTAGAAGTTTCCAGTAATACAGACAATAGTATGAATATAGGGGCCTTAAGCCAACCAACCCAGTTTACATCTAAGTGGATACATATACATACATTGTTCTGAGATGGCATCTAGAGGCTGCAAGCATCCGGCAGACACATTTTGCTATGTCTGTGGCCAATTTATCAAAACAAGAGCGAAAAAGTACTGTACTCCGTGGCAGCATCAGCTAAGATGTGCGAGGCCTGCAAGGCATATGTCGTCACGCTTGTCGGGAAACAAGACAAGTTCTGGCCACTAGTGGACCTCCGGAAGGTGTTGATGCCACCATTGCACATAAGATTAGGCCTTATGAAACAATTTGTCACAGCTCTAGATAAGGAGTCTGCAGATTTCAAGTACCTTCAAGGCTTCTTCCCTAAGCTGTCTGAGGCAAAGGTCAAAGCCGGTGTCTTCGTCGGACCACAGATAAAGAAGATCCTGGAGTGCAAGGAATTCCCCAAGAAGCTCACTAGAAAGGAGAAAGCAGCTTGGTGCAGCTTTGTCGCTGTGGGTCGAGGCTTCCTGGGCAATCACAAGGCCGAAAACTATATGGAACTGGTTGAGACTATATTGAACTACGGCAACATGGGCTGCAGGATGTCCCTCAGAGAACATGGGAGTGTATTCGGAGGAGTAAGGCAAGCGCTTTGCACACCACTACCAAGGAACATGTAACGAGAACATGATGGTGAGATTATATTTGGGGTCTGATTCGTGAAAGTGATTTACACCACAATCGTAAATCTCTAAAAATTAATCTCTTGTAAATCTTTTGTGATCCCTTTTGTCGATTACTAGTGTAAATATATGTTAATTTTGATTCATATATTGATGTTTTTCTGACTTTATATGAATAAAAATGTGCAAATTCGCCTGTTGTGTAATTGGAAATAGGTGAATTTCAAAATATCACAGTCCTGGTCAGAAAAGCAAAGTATGAAGGGAACAATAGCCATTTTCTCTCCCTTTTATGTATATACAATTAGAAAATATCACCCAGGAACAAAAATTGTTACCCGGTGAATTATCGAATGTGTTATACCATACATCATCATTATACTACGTCATTATATATTATCAATACAGTCATACACCACATCATTTACATAGGATTACTCTGCATCATCCACACAATCAATCACGACATCATCTGCGTTGTTATACACTACAGCAGAAACACAACCATACACTTCATCATAAACAATATCAATCATGCACTTCATCATCAGCATAGCCATGCACTACATTATCAACACAGCTATACATCATAATCAAATCATATCAAATCAGTTATATACTACATATTTAGCATAGCCATCCTCTATACCATCAGCACAGTAATACACAACATCATCAACATAGTTAAACATTACAGCAGCAACACAGTCATTATCAACAAAGTTATTCATACAGTACATCATGAACACCGTCATAGACTACATCGTCAACAATCATAAACTACGTCAGCAAGAAAGTTATTCCTCACATCATCAAAAAAATCGAAAACTACATCATCAAGTGCAGTCCCACACTGCAACATCGACACATTCGTATACCACATTATCAACATAATCTTTCATACACACCATCATCAGTACAGTCATATACTGCATCGTTAACACAGTCATATTACATTTTTAACATCATCATCAACCATACCGTCATCAACACATTCATACACAAAATCATCATCACAGTCATACACAACATCACCTTAAATTACTAACTCCATCAACCATCCTCGCATCACATAATACTGTCAAACATTTCATTTCCAACACATCCGCCCTTCTGCGCACAGCCTCATCTATAGCCCACGCCTTGCATCCATGCATGATTACTGGGACTGCTGTACCTTCAAACATACCCATTTTCGCCCTCCCAGACAGCGACCTCACACACTTTCTGACTCACCTCTGCTTCCGCGATTCCATTCACTGCCAGGTCCACTATCAGGTATCTAAAACACCCCACATCCTCCAGGTTTTCTCCATTCAAACTTGCATCTCAGCTAAACTGTCTTTTAGCACCACTAAACCTAATTGCCTCGCTTCTATTTCATATCTACTCTTAATTTCCTCCTTCAAATACTCTCCCAAACTCAGACTCCAACTTCTGCAAGCTCACGCGAATCTGCTATCAGTGCCGTGTTATCAGAAGAGAAGAACAAACTCATCTCCCAGTGCCTTTCACTCCCTATTGACTGCATACCTGCTCCTCTCTCCAAGACCCTTATATACACCTACCTCACCAACCCATCAACAAATGATTAAAAGAGCCATGCTAATATCACACAGCCCTCTTGCAAACCCACCATCACCTAGAACCACTCACCCTCCTCTCTATCTACCTGCACACATGCCTTGCTCTCTCTTTGAAAACTCCTCGTTGCTTATGATTGATAACTTATCCACAAAACATTTCTATAATTCCTACCATATGTTTTCTCCTAATCCATGAATACTGTATATAAATGCCTCTCTTTGGTATTTCTACACAGATTCTTCAACGCAAACACCTGATCCACACATCTTCTACCCTTCCTAAGACCACCTATTTTCCTTCCTAATCTGTTGCTCTATGAATGCCACCACGTTCTCAGTCACCACTCTTCCATACAACTTTCTAGGTACACCGAACAACCTTACACCTCTTCCCTTTGCATCTATAGAAAGGCCCGCTGTACATGCATTCCGCCAATCCTCAGAAACCTCACCACGATCCATACATACACTAAAAGTTCTTAACTTACCAACACAGTCACCCTTTTACTTGAGAAATTCAACCACAGTGTTATTTATTGTAGCCTCCTTACCATATTTTATCTAACGCAAAGCTTTCACCATTTCATCGTCACCAAATCACTTGCCATGACTGACACTTCGCATACCTCCTCGACCTATATCTGCCACCCTATGATCAAATACATTCGACAGTCTTTTATGATACTAACTCCATTTCATCCTCACCTCACTACTTCACCATTTGCTCCCATCCCTGATGTTCCCATTTGTTCTCTTGTTTTTCTCACACTCTTAACCACCATCCAAAGCATCTTATTCTCTCTGAATCTTGCAGATATTCGGTCGCCTCAAGTCATATTTGCCTTCTTTTTCAGCCCCGCACCTCCCTCTTGACCTTGTACCACGTTCCCTTGTACATACATCTTCAATCATTCACACTTTCCTTCACTGAAAGTATCGGCCATATATCTGTGTGTGTGTGTGTGTGTGTGTGTGTGTGTGTGTCTCTCTCTCTCTCTCTCTCTCTCTCTCTCTCTCTCTCTCTCTCTCTCTCTCTCTCTCTCTCTCTCTCTCTCTCTCTCTCTCTCTCTCATCAGCTACTTTATTTCATCTCACCACTCACTACACTTTCAGACCACCACCACCACCATCAATTTTTGTATGCAACACACTTTTCTTGCACTTGCCAGTATTGCTTCCCTGAATAACTCCCATTCCTCATCCAACTTTCCTAGTTTTGTTTACTCTCCCCTTTCGCCACTCTGCTGATATATTTTCACACAGGTCTCTTTTCATAGCTCACTCAACTTTCATCACCCTCTTCTCACTCATATCTTTTCATCTT
The DNA here is from genome assembly GCF_036320965.1 of Panulirus ornatus. Taxonomy (NCBI): domain Eukaryota; kingdom Metazoa; phylum Arthropoda; class Malacostraca; order Decapoda; family Palinuridae; genus Panulirus; species Panulirus ornatus. The sequence goes on from NC_092260.1 coordinate 805,995, forward strand.
TTCCGGTAACCTCTACAAATCTTCACCCTTCTCTCCATCAGGTAACGTTCAGACTATGCCACCAGCTGCCCCTTTCAACACGGTCATATCCATGAGTCTCTTTTGCACCCCCATCAGTTAGCATGCAATAAAAGAAATTCTCTCTGACCATCTTTTCTACTTACGGACGGATACATATATATGTCCATCTTTTTGACCAAGGTATTCCCAATCGCCAGTCGTGTTTCATCACACAACTTCATAAGCTGTTTGCTATTTCCATTTACCTTACCCATGCTCGCAGTTATACCCTCACTAACACCCAGTCGCTTGAATCAAAACTATTGACACACTCTTTCAGCTGCTAACAAAACACTTTTTTTTTTTTTCTTTTTTCGTTTCTTTTTTTTTTTTTTTTTTTTACGTTGTAGGCCCCAGTCATGGACATAAGTCTATACAAACGACGTGCCGTAATTGAAATACAGAGAGGATAATGAAAGGGTAAAAAGAAGAGACAAGCCAAAATATCTTCGAATTTTAGAGGAAATGAAAATCTGCCTTCAAATGTGCCATGTCATAGTCATTGGGAAAGACATGAGAGAGTAGTGAGTTCTAAGGTTTGGAGGTGCAGGGATAGAAATACTTATCAAAACGGCCACCCCTGAGTTGCCAGCGGTCTCACTGTATTCATGAAACGCAGCAGCTTACCGAATAATGCGAGGTCTAGCTAGTGGTGAGGGCGCACAAGCGGCTAGCACTTGGGAGCAAAAACCAGAGTAATACCTAAAAAAGAGGGAAAGTGAACCAACATTGCGGCGTGGGGCAAGTGGGTCAAGTTTTAAAGTCAGCCTGGAAGAGTTGATAATTCGGACCACTTTCGACTCTGTCAAGTAGGGATACAGAGCTAGAGCCACCTCTAATGTGAGAACAGTACTCTTACATGGATAAATCAATTCTTTGTATAAACGGAGCAACTGTCCGGAAGAAAAGAAGTTTCGACATCCAAACAGTACTCCCAGTTTCTTGGAGGCAGACTTAGCTATTTCTGTAGTATTGGTTATCTAAGATAGATTGGATGCTACTGTAATAACAAGTATGTTCATTGAGTTTGGAGGTGAATTACAGAACTTTTGAGGGATAGAGGAAAGTTGTGAATAATTCAAGTTGGAGAGATGGGCAGAAAGTGGGTCTTAGAAGTGTTAAACTAACCAGATTTCGTCTACTCCATCGAGACATTCTGTCCAAATCTGAATTTATTAAGGAAGTTGTGTCGAGACGAGACGTAGATCGAGTGAAAGAAAGACTCGGATGTGGAGGAGCGCGGCGTTGATTCGTCAGAATATGAGTGCATTTGGCTATTTGTAGAGGAAAGGAATCGAAAACAGAAAGAGTAACTGTAGGAGACAGAAAGACCTTGAGGAACATTATGTTAACGGAGCAAAATGAGGAAAGGAAGCCAAAAGAGGGGAGCTTAGAAATAAGGCCACAGTGCCACACCCTGTTAAAAGCTTTGGACATCTCAATGGCAACTAGACAGGATTCCCAAAAATCTTTCAGGGATGTTGACCAAACTTAGCAAGATGGGAAAGAATATCACTAGTGGACCGTGAGATTCAGGATGTCTGAAGATATGGGAGTTGAGGTGAGATTCATAGACTTTGCAAATAGCAGATGTCAAAGCAAAAGGACGATAGTTAGAGTGGTTAGAACGATAACCCTTCTTAGGGAACAAATGTTCTAATGCATGCTTCCAAAAAAACGGAAAAGTTCTGGATTTCAAACAGAAAAGGAAGAGACAGGTGCAAGTTGAGGCACACTTTTTTGAAAAGCGATTACGTGGAGGGACATAGGTTTCGTAAAAGGAGCATCAGAAGGGTGAGAGAATGTTTGTCATCCAAGGCAGAGGTAGAGAAAAAACGAGAACCAAAGAGAGTTGCTTTGTTTACGGCAGAGGCAGTTATGGTACTCTTACAACGAAAAAGTGAAGAACGACAGAAGTTGTTGGCGATGACCTTAGCTAAAGGCCAAAAAGACCTCTCAGTGGGTGTCGAGGAGTGGTTATCACACTTCTTTTGAATAAAGGAACGCTTTGCCTCACGCATAACGTACTTGCAATGGTTGCGGGTTGTGATAAATGCTGAATGGCAGCTGGACGAGGTAGAGTTTTTCCAAGCCTGATATACCTGATCCCATGCCCGAATGGCCTCAGAACAGGAACGAGTGAACCATGAATTGGAAGAAGTCAATTTGGAGGAAGAGGGGATAAATGCTTCCATTCTCGCAACAAAAACTGCTCTGCATTTGGCGAGGACAAAAGCATCAGCACATCATTTATCATCACGTAATTCACCCAAAGATATTCCAGTCAGCCTTGTTACATTCTAATTTGTGAATGTCTGCTATTTTTCACTCATCTAGATTATGCCTCAATCATAACATCATTAGCTTTACTTTTGCAGTTTTACTCTTTTTATGGAATATGGCTGTGACTCCATCTGGTCCTGGAACTGAAGTTTCTCTGAGCTACTACATCTTTTTACCTATACCATCTTTCTTTCTTTCGATACCTTTGAGCGCATTTTCACTATATTGTTTAAACAGTTTATCTTCAAATTCTTATATTTTGAATACTGATCTTTATTGTCCAGCCAACGTTTTATTGTTGTTTTTCTTGTTTTTTGCTTTGTTCTATCGTATGTACAGTAACCTTGGATGCGTTTCCATGTTTTTTATAACTTTCTTCATTCATTTTGGGTTCTCTTCCATGGGATTTATAATCTCATCTAATTCTCTTTTCCTGTTCCTTTCGTTGTCATCCTCTTCTTTTCTTCATTCATCCGCAGTTTTCTGTCCTTAGGTATTTTCCATTTGGTAATTGATTTCTTTTTCCTTGTCATCTTTTCATTTATCATTTGCGCTAATCTCTCATGTTATATTTTGCATTTGTCACTAGGTCATCGTTTCTATAGACCTCATTCCATTTTGTTTGTATAATCTTTTCAGTTATCTTTTTCCAGTTTATTTGTCATGATGAAAATTTATTTCGCTCAACACATTGTCTTTCATTATTGTTGGTGTATCATGCTAATAATTTTTCCATTTGAGACGCTGTAGTGATTTTTATACTATGATCTGATAGACTTGAATTAACTCCATATCTGGAAACAGTGCCACGTAATTTGTGAAAATGAGATATATTGTGTTGCTCTCTCTAGTAGGTCTATGGTTTGCCTGCACAAGGCTGGATATATGACATAAATCAGTTAGTTTTTGGAGCTGTTCTCCTTCTTCTGCTGATTTTTTCTTTCTGCTGTGATTATATTTGCGCCCATAATCTACTCTTTCCTGCCATTTACTAACATGGAAGTTAAAGTTCACGTTATTATCAGGTCTGGTTTCTCTAATCATCCCAATCTTCTTTCTTTTTAACGTTTGTTCATGTCATTTCAAAGTTATTCAATCTTGTTATGGGTAGTCTGTATGGCGCTAGATTTAATGTGTTTGTAGCTGAAATGTTCACTATAATTAGTTCATATTCATTGTAACTCATTTTTGTTATCTATTTTCCTTCTAAACTGTTAACATAAACTGCTACATTCCCTTGATTAAACTTGGTTTTATCTGCTCTGAACATTTCATATTGTTCCAAATTTGCTTCATCTTTCACTTATTCATTAAGCCACGTTTCTGATATATTAGATAGGACTGTATTGCTGTCCTTTGCGTGTTCATTGATGTAATCAACTGTGGTTGCAGACGTTTCACTTATGATACTTTCTATGTTTACATACATTATCCTCCTAGGATTCTGTTTTTTTCTTGGTCCTCAGCTGAGTTTTAGTGAGTCTTGCCTCGCATTTCTTTAAAAAAAGTTCTCATGTGTAATTACTTCATTTCCGTTTTTAGAATAGCATTTTAATCCCTTTATAATGAATACATTTTGAGAGTGTGGTCAAATGAACCAATTAGGGGCGAGATCGTGTAGTTACAGCGGGATGGACTAGAGGTGAAAAGCAAATCCAGAATATTAAGAAAGCGCTCACAGCGGTCAGGAATATGGGTGGGGCGGTTGATAAGTTGCTCTACATCATTGAGAAGAGAACGTGATGGCTTCAATCCCCCTACCATCCGTATGAGAGGAATTCAGCCATTCCCTCTGGTAAACGTTGAAATCCTCTTGGTAGAGCATCTCGGCTTGCGGGTGAGGTGTCGTAGCCTCATGGCAGGAGTATAAATAGTCGAAGAAATATGGAAAATTTGTAAAATTAGGAGAAAAGTAGGCGAAACAAAGGAAAGCGCCGTAGTTGGGAGACACGTTGAGCCAGATAATATCAGTTTGAGTGCTCATGGTTGTGCCTCTTCATAGACCTTTTCGAAGCCAGGTGCAAATGTACTAGTGATCATCACCAATAACCTTGCATGTATACGTGGACTGTGCAGATCCGACGTACATCACCAATAACCTCGCATGTGTACGTGGAGTGTGCAGATCCTAAGTTCATCACCAATAACCTTGCATGTATACGTGGACTGTGCAGATCCGACGTACATCACCAATAACCTTGCATGTATACGTGGACTGTGCAGATCCGACGTACATCACCAATAACCTTGCATGTATACGTGGACTGTGCAGATCCGACGTACATCACCAATAACCTTGCATGTATACGTGGACTGTGCAGATCCGACGTACATCACCAATAACCTTGCATGTATACGTGGACTGTGCAGATCCGACGTACATCACCAATAACCTTGCATGTATACGTGGACTGTGCAGATCCGACGTACATCACCAATAACCTTGCATGTATACGTGGACTGTGCAGATCCGACGTACATCACCAATAACCTTGCATGTATACGTGGACTGTGCAGATCCGACGTACATCACCAATAACCTTGCATGTATACGTGGACTGTGCAGATCCGACGTACATCACCAATAACCTTGCATGTATACGTGGACTGTGCAGATCCGACGTACATCACCAATAACCTTGCATGTATACGTGGACTGTGCAGATCCGACGTACATCACCAATAACCTTGCATGTATACGTGGACTGTGCAGATCCGACGTACATCACCAATAACCTTGCATGTATACGTGGACTGTGCAGATCCGACGTACATCACCAATAACCTTGCATGTATACGTGGACTGTGCAGATCCGACGTACATCACCAATAACCTTGCATGTATACGTGGACTGTGCAGATCCGACGTACATCACCAATAACCTTGCATGTATACGTGGACTGTGCAGATCCGACGTACATCACCAATAACCTTGCATGTATACGTGGACTGTGCAGATCCGACGTACATCACCAATAACCTTGCATGTATACGTGGACTGTGCAGATCCGACGTACATCACCAATAACCTTGCATGTATACGTGGACTGTGCAGATCCGACGTACATCACCAATAACCTTGCATGTATACGTGGACTGTGCAGATCCGACGTACATCACCAATAACCTTGCATGTATACGTGGACTGTGCAGATCCGACGTACATCACCAATAACCTTGCATGTATACGTGGACTGTGCAGATCCGACGTACATCACCAATAACCTTGCATGTATACGTGGACTGTGCAGATCCGACGTACATCACCAATAACCTTGCATGTATACGTGGACTGTGCAGATCCGACGTACATCACCAATAACCTTGCATGTATACGTGGACTGTGCAGATCCGACGTACATCACCAATAACCTTGCATGTATACGTGGACTGTGCAGATCCGACGTACATCACCAATAACCTTGCATGTATACGTGGACTGTGCAGATCCGACGTACATCACCAATAACCTTGCATGTATACGTGGACTGTGCAGATCCGACGTACATCACCAATAACCTTGCATGTATACGTGGACTGTGCAGATCCGACGTACATCACCAATAACCTTGCATGTATACGTGGACTGTGCAGATCCGACGTACATCACCAATAACCTTGCATGTATACGTGGACTGTGCAGATCCGACGTACATCACCAATAACCTTGCATGTATACGTGGACTGTGCAGATCCGACGTACATCACCAATAACCTTGCATGTATACGTGGACTGTGCAGATCCGACGTACATCACCAATAACCTTGCATGTATACGTGGACTGTGCAGATCCGACGTACATCACCAATAACCTTGCATGTATACGTGGACTGTGCAGATCCGACGTACATCACCAATAACCTTGCATGTATACGTGGACTGTGCAGATCCGACGTACATCACCAATAACCTTGCATGTATACGTGGACTGTGCAGATCCGACGTACATCACCAATAACCTTGCATGTATACGTGGACTGTGCAGATCCGACGTACATCACCAATAACCTTGCATGTATACGTGGACTGTGCAGATCCGACGTACATCACCAATAACCTTGCATGTATACGTGGACTGTGCAGATCCGACGTACATCACCAATAACCTTGCATGTATACGTGGACTGTGCAGATCCGACGTACATCACCAATAACCTTGCATGTATACGTGGACTGTGCAGATCCGACGTACATCACCAATAACCTTGCATGTATACGTGGACTGTGCAGATCCGACGTACATCACCAATAACCTTGCATGTATACGTGGACTGTGCAGATCCGACGTACATCACCAATAACCTTGCATGTATACGTGGACTGTGCAGATCCGACGTACATCACCAATAACCTTGCATGTATACGTGGACTGTGCAGATCCGACGTACATCACCAATAACCTTGCATGTATACGTGGACTGTGCAGATCCGACGTACATCACCAATAACCTTGCATGTATACGTGGACTGTGCAGATCCGACGTACATCACCAATAACCTTGCATGTATACGTGGACTGTGCAGATCCGACGTACATCACCAATAACCTTGCATGTATACGTGGACTGTGCAGATCCGACGTACATCACCAATAACCTTGCATGTATACGTGGACTGTGCAGATCCGACGTACATCACCAATAACCTTGCATGTATACGTGGACTGTGCAGATCCGACGTACATCACCAATAACCTTGCATGTATACGTGGACTGTGCAGATCCGACGTACATCACCAATAACCTTGCATGTATACGTGGACTGTGCAGATCCGACGTACATCACCAATAACCTTGCATGTATACGTGGACTGTGCAGATCCGACGTACATCACCAATAACCTTGCATGTATACGTGGACTGTGCAGATCCGACGTACATCACCAATAACCTTGCATGTATACGTGGACTGTGCAGATCCGACGTACATCACCAATAACCTTGCATGTATACGTGGACTGTGCAGATCCGACGTACATCACCAATAACCTTGCATGTATACGTGGACTGTGCAGATCCGACGTACATCACCAATAACCTTGCATGTATACGTGGACTGTGCAGATCCGACGTACATCACCAATAACCTTGCATGTATACGTGGACTGTGCAGATCCGACGTACATCACCAATAACCTTGCATGTATACGTGGACTGTGCAGATCCGACGTACATCACCAATAACCTTGCATGTATACGTGGACTGTGCAGATCCGACGTACATCACCAATAACCTTGCATGTATACGTGGACTGTGCAGATCCGACGTACATCACCAATAACCTTGCATGTATACGTGGACTGTGCAGATCCGACGTACATCACCAATAACCTTGCATGTATACGTGGACTGTGCAGATCCGACGTACATCACCAATAACCTTGCATGTATACGTGGACTGTGCAGATCCGACGTACATCACCAATAACCTTGCATGTATACGTGGACTGTGCAGATCCGACGTACATCACCAATAACCTTGCATGTATACGTGGACTGTGCAGATCCGACGTACATCACCAATAACCTTGCATGTATACGTGGACTGTGCAGATCCGACGTACATCACCAATAACCTTGCATGTATACGTGGACTGTGCAGATCCGACGTACATCACCAATAACCTTGCATGTATACGTGGACTGTGCAGATCCGACGTACATCACCAATAACCTTGCATGTATACGTGGACTGTGCAGATCCGACGTACATCACCAATAACCTTGCATGTATACGTGGACTGTGCAGATCCGACGTACATCACCAATAACCTTGCATGTATACGTGGACTGTGCAGATCCGACGTACATCACCAATAACCTTGCATGTATACGTGGACTGTGCAGATCCGACGTACATCACCAATAACCTTGCATGTATACGTGGACTGTGCAGATCCGACGTACATCACCAATAACCTTGCATGTATACGTGGACTGTGCAGATCCGACGTACATCACCAATAACCTTGCATGTATACGTGGACTGTGCAGATCCGACGTACATCACCAATAACCTTGCATGTATACGTGGACTGTGCAGATCCGACGTACATCACCAATAACCTTGCATGTATACGTGGACTGTGCAGATCCGACGTACATCACCAATAACCTTGCATGTATACGTGGACTGTGCAGATCCGACGTACATCACCAATAACCTTGCATGTATACGTGGACTGTGCAGATCCGACGTACATCACCAATAACCTTGCATGTATACGTGGACTGTGCAGATCCGACGTACATCACCAATAACCTTGCATGTATACGTGGACTGTGCAGATCCGACGTACATCACCAATAACCTTGCATGTATACGTGGACTGTGCAGATCCGACGTACATCACCAATAACCTTGCATGTATACGTGGACTGTGCAGATCCGACGTACATCACCAATAACCTTGCATGTATACGTGGACTGTGCAGATCCGACGTACATCACCAATAACCTTGCATGTATACGTGGACTGTGCAGATCCGACGTACATCACCAATAACCTTGCATGTATACGTGGACTGTGCAGATCCGACGTACATCACCAATAACCTTGCATGTATACGTGGACTGTGCAGATCCGACGTACATCACCAATAACCTTGCATGTATACGTGGACTGTGCAGATCCGACGTACATCACCAATAACCTTGCATGTATACGTGGACTGTGCAGATCCGACGTACATCACCAATAACCTTGCATGTATACGTGGACTGTGCAGATCCGACGTACATCACCAATAACCTTGCATGTATACGTGGACTGTGCAGATCCGACGTACATCACCAATAACCTTGCATGTATACGTGGACTGTGCAGATCCGACGTACATCACCAATAACCTTGCATGTATACGTGGACTGTGCAGATCCGACGTACATCACCAATAACCTTGCATGTATACGTGGACTGTGCAGATCCGACGTACATCACCAATAACCTTGCATGTATACGTGGACTGTGCAGATCCGACGTACATCACCAATAACCTTGCATGTATACGTGGACTGTGCAGATCCGACGTACATCACCAATAACCTTGCATGTATACGTGGACTGTGCAGATCCGACGTACATCACCAATAACCTTGCATGTATACGTGGACTGTGCAGATCCGACGTACATCACCAATAACCTTGCATGTATACGTGGACTGTGCAGATCCGACGTACATCACCAATAACCTTGCATGTATACGTGGACTGTGCAGATCCGACGTACATCACCAATAACCTTGCATGTATACGTGGACTGTGCAGATCCGACGTACATCACCAATAACCTTGCATGTATACGTGGACTGTGCAGATCCGACGTACATCACCAATAACCTTGCATGTATACGTGGACTGTGCAGATCCGACGTACATCACCAATAACCTTGCATGTATACGTGGACTGTGCAGATCCGACGTACATCACCAATAACCTTGCATGTATACGTGGACTGTGCAGATCCGACGTACATCACCAATAACCTTGCATGTATACGTGGACTGTGCAGATCCGACGTACATCACCAATAACCTTGCATGTATACGTGGACTGTGCAGATCCGACGTACATCACCAATAACCTTGCATGTATACGTGGACTGTGCAGATCCGACGTACATCACCAATAACCTTGCATGTATACGTGGACTGTGCAGATCCGACGTACATCACCAATAACCTTGCATGTATACGTGGACTGTGCAGATCCGACGTACATCACCAATAACCTTGCATGTATACGTGGACTGTGCAGATCCGACGTACATCACCAATAACCTTGCATGTATACGTGGACTGTGCAGATCCGACGTACATCACCAATAACCTTGCATGTATACGTGGACTGTGCAGATCCGACGTACATCACCAATAACCTTGCATGTATACGTGGACTGTGCAGATCCGACGTACATCACCAATAACCTTGCATGTATACGTGGACTGTGCAGATCCGACGTACATCACCAATAACCTTGCATGTATACGTGGACTGTGCAGATCCGACGTACATCACCAATAACCTTGCATGTATACGTGGACTGTGCAGATCCGACGTACATCACCAATAACCTTGCATGTATACGTGGACTGTGCAGATCCGACGTACATCACCAATAACCTTGCATGTATACGTGGACTGTGCAGATCCGACGTACATCACCAATAACCTTGCATGTATACGTGGACTGTGCAGATCCGACGTACATCACCAATAACCTTGCATGTATACGTGGACTGTGCAGATCCGACGTACATCACCAATAACCTTGCATGTATACGTGGACTGTGCAGATCCGACGTACATCACCAATAACCTTGCATGTATACGTGGACTGTGCAGATCCGACGTACATCACCAATAACCTTGCATGTATACGTGGACTGTGCAGATCCGACGTACATCACCAATAACCTTGCATGTATACGTGGACTGTGCAGATCCGACGTACATCACCAATAACCTTGCATGTATACGTGGACTGTGCAGATCCGACGTACATCACCAATAACCTTGCATGTATACGTGGACTGTGCAGATCCGACGTACATCACCAATAACCTTGCATGTATACGTGGACTGTGCAGATCCGACGTACATCACCAATAACCTTGCATGTATACGTGGACTGTGCAGATCCGACGTACATCACCAATAACCTTGCATGTATACGTGGACTGTGCAGATCCGACGTACATCACCAATAACCTTGCATGTATACGTGGACTGTGCAGATCCGACGTACATCACCAATAACCTTGCATGTATACGTCTTGTGAATCTTATCCTCACTTATTTCTTTACATTGAGACCAAACAAATTTCCAAACACCTTCTTCTGCTCTCTCAGCCCACACTCTTTTTGTTACCTTAGTATCTCTCTTACCCTTACGTTTACTTACTCGATCAAACCACCTCACACCACATATTGCCCTCAAACATTTCATTTCCAACAACATACCACCCTCCTCGCACACTCTATAGCCACGCCTGGCTTACCATATAACATTGTTGGAACCATATTCTTCAAACATGCCATTTTTGTTTTCCGAGAAAACGTTCTCGCCTTCCACACATTTTTCAACGCTACCAGAACTTTCGCCCCCTCCCCACCCTATGACTCACTTCCGCTTCCATGGTTCCATCCGCTGGCAAATCCGCTCCTAGATATCTAAAACACTTCACTTCCTCCAATTTTTCTCCATTCAAACTCACTCCCCAATTGACTTGTTCCCCAACCCTACTGTACCTAATAAACTTGCTCTTATTCACTTTCGCTCTCAGCTTTCTTCTTTCACACACTTTACCAAACTCAGTCACCAGCTTCTACAGTCTCTTACCCGAATCAGCCATCTGTGCTGTGTCATCAGCGAACAACAACTGACTCACTTCCCTAACTCTCTCATTCACAACAGACTGCATACTTGCCTCTCTTTCCAAAACTCTTGTATTCACCTCCCTGACAATCCCATCCATAAACAAATTAAACAACTATGGAGACATCACGCACCCCTGCCGCAAACCGACATTCACTGAGAAGCAGTCACTTTCCTCTCTTCCTACTCATACACATGCCTTACATCCTCGATAAACACTTTTCACTGCTTCTGACAACTTCCCTCCCATGTATTCTTAATACCTTCCACAGAGCATCTCTATCAACTCTATCATATGCCTTCTCCAGATCCATAAATGCTACATACAAATCCATTTGCTTTTCTAAGTATTTCTCACATACATTCTTCAAAGCAAACACCTGATCCACACATTCTCTACCACTTCTGAAACCACACTGCTCTTCCCCAATATGATGATCTGTACATGCCTTCACCCTCTCAATCAATACCTTCCCATATAATTTCCCAGGAATAATCAACAAAGTTATTCATTTGAAATTTGAGCACTCACCTTTATCCCCTTTGCCTTTGTACAATGGCACTATACAAGCATTCCGGCAATCCTGAGATACCTCAGCATGAGTTATACATACATTAAATAACCTTACCAACCAATCAACAACACATTCGCCCCCTTTATCAATGAATTCCACTGCAATA